>NW_006291007.1:1007017-1015988 GCF_000327345.1 Myotis davidii
AGCAGGCGCAGTCTTTTCAAAATGCTCATTGACTGCAAGCCCTAAGATGCCTGGGACCGTCGTTTGCATCTTGGCTGTTTGTCACCATATACCTGGAACCTAGGTCAGTGCCTGTGGCACAGCAGGTGCTGAGTGTATCTTGCCACTAAATTTTACAAAAACTAATCAATTCTAGGCCATACATAAAACCTCAAAAATCTAAGGAAGACTGTACAGGCCACAGAGCAACATAATCGAAACCAATAATTCTTTGCATCCATTAAAAATATTACTCAGATCTTTACTTGTTGTCATGCACAGGTCTTCAAGACTTATTTCCAAGTCAAGTCATATAACCATACTTATAATCTCGCTTGTGTAAAAGGGGAAAAATTCCAAATTATATGTGACTCTAGATGCATATGCATTCATAGGATGAGCAAATGCTTTATATAGGTATTTACTCCTAATTCTTTCAACAACCCTATGAGCAGGGACTATTGTTACCGTCCTTTTACAGATAAGGAAGCTGAGGCACAGAGAGGTTAACGAATTTGCCCAAGGTTACACAGCTGTTGAGTGGCAGGGCTAGAATATGAACCCAGGCTCCAGGGTTTGTGTTCCTAACCATTATATCATGCTGTCTCTTACGTGTGTGTGTTTATAAGTGCAAGGACAAAGATGTAGAAGGATATAAACTAATTGGTAATGAGTGGTTATTTCAGGGGAAAGAAATAAAATGGGGAGAGATAAGAGGAGATGTGGAGGATTTCAACTTTATATCCTATATATTTTTATGTTATTTCATTTTAAAAAAAATGCGCATGTAGTCATGTATCACTTAATTACGTTTTAGATTATTATGTAAAAAATGCAGGTTGCAGAGAATACAAGTCATGAAGAAACACTTATCCGTGCATTAAAAAGACTGCCAAGACTACAACTAACACTGATAGCATTACACCTGAGAGTTTAGGTACTTTTGCTTTCAATAAATCTACACTGTTTGATTTTTTTCTTTTTATGAGCAGTCATTCTTTTTCTTGTAAAGCAAATGAGATATGTAATATAAAATTTTCTTCCCATGCACTTTTTTTATCTTTTGACATCTGCCACCAATTTACACCCAATCGCTCAATGACTTCAGTGTTCCATGTGGACCATTATGCCACCAAATGACCACATTTGAGGACCATTAGCTTAGCTTATGGGACTAGACAGCTGCACCTAAGACAAAGCTAAATGTATCTGGTGCACACTGGCAACAAATAAGCTCAAACAATCAGGAGCAAGGAGTTATAAATAATTAAACACTCAGATTCAGGGCACTTTAAAAAAATGAAGACTGGATGGAAAGGTATCAAATTTTACCTAGGCGCTTGTTTATTTAAAAAATACTGCGTGCTCTAAAACAGATGTTTCCTCCCTTGTAATTTAAAGTTTCCTGGGAAACTTTAAAAAGGACTTCTGTTTGGGCCCCCATGCCCCAGCTCCATTAGACAGGTATTTCTGGAGGTGGGACTTGGGCAGTGGCATGTATTATAAACTCCTTGTGAATTTAAGGTAAGCAGGACAGACAACCACTGTGCAGAAAGGATGGACAGAAATCCTAGTTTGAGTTATTTGCGGTGATTTTAATAGCTATTTTTTGCGACGAGAAGAAAGTAAAGTCTGCCTGCCAATAACATCTTCAATATGGCTTGATCCAGGGGTGGCAGCATGCTGCTGTCTATATGGCTACAGGGAAAAAAAAAAAAAATCAATGGACAGTTCTGCTATTTTGAGAGGGGAACCGTTGCCTTGTGAAATCGAAGTCTACAAAATTGGAGACATATTCAAACAGCAAATAGCTGAGCCAGTCTCCTGGTCGAAGAACTGTGATTTTTATATGACACATTAAGGGTGCTGCCATAAACGGAGGCAGCACATACGAACAAGTTCTCACCTATTAAAAATGGCCTGTAGGGCCTCCTCGAAGCGGCGAAGAACTTTGGGAGGGGTTGGCCACTTCACGTGCTTCCCGTGGTCTCTCATGGTCTTGACGCCCTGGAAGCGCCGGGCCACCTCGTGGATGTAGGACTTCACCTTGTAGTGCCGGTAGTATCTGATGATGGTCAGGGCTGCCTTGGTCCTCTTGTACCGCATGCGGGCCAGCGTGCCCCGCCACACCTTCACGACAGAGGAAAGAAAAAGAAAAGTGTTGCTGGCTGCCTGAGTAGTAGGTCACTTTGAAATCAAAGACACTCCTCTGCTTATAAACTCAACGGGAGAACTTGCATGTGCCACTCAAATCAGCCAGAGCCAAAGCATGTCAATTCTGCCAGCCACCAACAGGTGGCGGTGGGGAGTCGGGCCTGTCATTCTGGTCCAGCTGTCTATCCGGGCACTGTCTACACTGGAGCGCCTGCTGAGTTTGAAGCAGAGTCCTGTTTTAACTTAATGGGCATGAAAAGAAGACCGCCAAACTACAAATAACGTTGGATAAACGTTTTAAGAATGTTGAAAGGGAACAAGATGAGTCAGAAAACCAAAAGCCATCAACATCTGTAGTTCTCTTATGAAGCCTGGCTTTACACAGATTATGTACACTGGCCACTAGGGCAATGCCACACCGCATTTACAAACTGACTTATACGCAGCCCCTATCCAGGTGCTGTGTAAACCCCCTAGGATTTAGATGTGTTCCTGCAGGAAGGGCAAAACAGATGACCAGTATCTCTCATCAGTGATGTTTCTCTCTCCCTCTCCCTTCTTCTCCAAAAACCATAAAAACATATTTAGAAAACAAAAAACATAAAACAGATGACCAATACCATATGAATCGTCGTTAAAATCTTTTCAGTGCTCAGAAATCAGACAATTTATATATTGCCAGCTTTTTAATTTCTTTAATTTTTAGACAGAGAGAAGAAGCGGGGGAGAGGGAGGGAGAGAGAGATGTATATATAGACACACACACACACACACACACACACACACACACACCAATTAGTTCTCCCACTTATTTCTGCATTCATTGGTTGATTCTCGTATGTGCCCTGACTGGAGACCAAACCCGCAACCTTGGCATATAGGGACGATGCTCTAACCAACTGAGTTACCCCGCCAAGGCTCAATGCCAGCTTTATTCAAGCATGGGGAAGTCGGAAATATATATCTTTATATGTTTTTATTGATTTCAGAGAGAGGAAGGGAGAGGGAGACGAGGATAGAAACAATGATGAGAGAGTCACTGATCAGCTGCCTCCTGCACACCCACTAGAGGGGATCGAGCCTGCAATCCAAGAATGTGCCCTGATTGAGACTTGAACCATGAACTCCTGGTTCATTGGTCGATGTTTCACCACTGAGCTGCACCAGCCAGGCAGAGATACTTATATATTTTTTAGGTTCCCATACTTCTCAATCTCTCAAGCAAAGAGAAAGCTGGTGTAATCTTCATCAATGGCTCTTTCCCAAAGAATGCAGCCAAGATCAGCTATGCACCACCACCCCAAGTCTTGCTTCCACAATATTTCCAGTACAAACCCTTCTCCTTTCTGCTACCACAGTCTGGAACAGCTCAAATGACTCTAACGGCTTTCTTTGACAATAAACTCCTGTGTACACCACCATCATGTTCCAGTTATTTACTGCTGCTTCTTAAGTGACCATCCCCATTCTCAGGCCGAGGGTGTTATCTCCCTGCCTGTCTCTGGCCTCCTAAGACCAAGATTTGCAACCTCTAGTTCAAAGCCCACCGTATGGGTTCCCCAGGTTCCTTCGGGTTTCTTTTATTTCTTCTTAAATTCCCAACTGTGCCCACCAGTTTCTCTCAGAAAAACTCATGCCACGCCTCTTTTATTCAGTCATCTTGGGTCTCTTGGTGCAGACTCCTAAATTGGCACCATGTGTTTGCAATGTTCTCCCTTTTCAGCCTGCTGCACAATAGATCTGTTTGCTTGCTCCATGCGAGGAGGTCGTCAGGGGACCCCAAAGAGGAACCAACAGGTCCAGGAAAACCATGATGTGGAAGGAAAACATGACGAGGAGCAATCTGTGGTAAGCACCTCGAGTTCACATATAAACAGAATATACAGACAGTGCGGCAATGGAAACTCACTCTGTGGCCTCGGTACAGAAACCCTTCTTAGTCAAAAGGGCCCCCTGCTCTGCAGCTGAATCCATCCTACAAATGGCTTTGTTACGCCTCCACCCAGGCACGAAAATAAAGGTTCCTTCTTTAGTATCTTGAAAAACCAAAAAGAACACAATTACAGGGTGGACGTCTGTGATTCAATTTCTTAAAGAAAACACACTTTTAAAGTTTCATACTGTTTGTTGCCTTTCTTGTAAGAGGAAGGAAAGTAAGGCTCCCTGGAGCTACATCTATATATGAAAAAATATTTAATTTCCAAGAAGTGTTTTATAGAGCTTCTTATTAAAATGTTTTTGGTTAGATGCTTTAGCAATTTGGGAAAAACATTTTATAAGTAAGTGCTTTTTAAGGCATAGGTTTTTTTTTTTTTTTTTTTTTAACAACCTTTAAAATGTCATCTGTATTCTTGGTTTAGTCTAGTTGAAAAAATCAAATAGTACAGAAATGTTACAGAGAAAAGACAATAGCTCTTCCCCTTGCCCACCTAACCCCACCTCGAGGTCCCATTCCTCACAAACAACTTTAACTACTTCTTCTGGTATTTGCTAATACCACGCACACTATTATTTCTTGGTTGATCCTTTCAGACATACCCAAATTACAGAAGTTGGTGATGTAGCTCTCGCGCCATCACTCGAACCTCTCCTTTATCATCCCCATAATAATTACATTTAAAAATTTAAAGTCAACAGTGTTTATATTATTGTTATATAGTACAATTTAAATACCATATTCATATTCCATATTAATTTGATTCACCACTATATAATCAGACTTCCCTCTCATTACTATGTCAGGGAAAGTTGTTCTAACTTGTTGTTAACAGCTGTCTTATTTTAAAAGTCTGCTTTATTTACTATATTAGAGGCCCGGTGCACGAATTTTCATGCACTTGGGAAAGGGGGGTCTCTCAGCCTGGCCTGCGCCTCTCGCAGCCTGGGAGCCCTCGGGGGATGTCCCCTGGGGAGCGGACCTAAGCCACAGTCAGACATCCTTAGCGCTGCCGAGGAGGTGGGAGAGGCTCCCGTCACCCCTGCTGCACTCGCAGGTGTCAGCCCGGCTTGTGGCTAAGCGGAGCTCCCCCTGTGGGAGTGCACTGACCAACAGGGAGGCAGCTCCTGCGTTGAGCGTCTGCCCCCTGATGGCCAGTGTGCATCATAGTGACTGGTCATTCCATCATTAGGGTCAATTTGTATATTACCCTTTCATTATATAGGATACCTACAGTTAATGCTAAATGCTCTAACAGACCCATCAAATAGTCAACAATAATTTTTCCAGTTGTCAAGCCCATCAATCGAACCTTTCTCTTTCACATTCCTCTTCAGGCCACTGCACTCTTCCTGTTGGATTCCTGATTCCTGAGTACAAATGTTTCTTTTTCTTGGTTTTCCTCCCTCCAGAAGCTTTCAAGAAAGGGTGCATGGCCAGTGAATTTCTATTCACTTTAATCTGAGAGTACAAAGCAGGTGCCTACAACGTTGTGTGTTTTGTGACGAAGAAGAGCAGAGCAGATGAGAACAGGCCCTGGACTCAGACTGCCTGTGTTCAAGTCCTGACCTCCCTCTTACCGGCTGGTTTAACTTGGGCAAGCTCCTAACCTAGTTTTCTTATCTGTAAACATGGAGATGATAATGATGCTTACCTTGTAGTGCTATTATGAGGACTAAAGGAGACAAGGCACACCAAATAGTGCCTGGTGGGGAGCTGGAACCCTATATACATTGCTTGTTATGAGTATCTGCATTTTTGTCTCCTTTGGTATATGCAGAATTTGTTTGCATTAGTCATATGTCAATATGACCTGAAATCTTTCCTTCTCAGCATTCCATCTACCCCAAATAGTTTCCGACTGGATCTGATTTTATTCTTCCATGGATCACATGGACGGGATGTCCATGATTTATATGCCTCATCCCATCTTTCAGCTGCTCAGGAAAAGTGAACGGAGAGCTAGGGCTCAGGGGTCACTGAGTTCCTTCCCTGATACAAATAAAAGGAGAGCATCAGAGGTCTGCTCCCCTGCCTGGGGGTACCGTAGGCTCCTGACATTCTTTTTGCTATGTCTTGTGGACCTTTTCCTTGTGGCTGTAATAATTATTCCTAGCAGATGCGTCCCCTATTCCTTGCCCATGTATTGATGCATCAAAGGCAGGAAAGATGGTAAACTTCCTTGACTTTTCTTGCCTAAGGGAAGACGTCTTCTTGATGGAAGAAAGGGTCCCCAGTGAAGGTGTGGGTTGTTCTAAGTCTTCCCTCTGGTATATCTTTATACTAAAAGCCAGAGCCCTGAAAAGCAGCAAAGCTTCTCAGAATTCCCTCCTGTACTTCGCCATGTTCCAGTCTTTTCTTTGGCAAACATATTGATTGTTTTTGTTTGTTTGTTTGTTTTTAGCACCTTCTTTCACATGGTCCAAGTTTTTATTTTCGTATGACACTTCTCAAAGTTTATGGTATAAAGTTGAGATCTCTTTTTGGTTTCAGGGTTGATGACATGATTTGTTATTTTTCCACTTTTGTTAATTTCAGGGAATTTGGGGGAAGGAATTTTGTGAACCTGCAGTTTTATTTTTTTAAAATCCTCACCCAAAGACATGCCTTTTTTATTGTGTGTGTGTGTGAGAGTGAGAATGAGAGAGCCAACAATGTGAGAGAGAAACATTGATCAGTCACCTTCCGTACACACTCTGACCCCTGATCGAACCCACAACCTAGTTATGTGCCCTGACCAGGAATCAAACCTGCAACCTTTTGGTGTATGGGACAATTTTTTAACCAACTGAGCCAGCTGGCCAGGGCATGAACCTGTAGCTTTACCGTCAACCTGCTCCTGGAGCTCTACTCCTCACCCCTACCGGGTCCCTCCCACTCCTGAGTCTTTCCAGAGCCCTGTGGCCAGGTGAATTGGCTCTTTCGTCTGCCTTCTCTGCAGGCACTTAGATTTCAGCTTCTCCACCCGCTTGGGAGAGTAACTAACCACACATCCATTTACTTCCAAAACCAGGCAGATGCCTCCTGTCTGCTGCTGTTCCCCCATGGTTCCATCGTCCTTGTGGGTTTCTCCAGTTCTCACCCCTTCCTGCTCAGTGAGGGTTTCTGAGAGAGAGAGAGGCTGTAAATACCATCTGTGTTGTTTAACCAGAGGTTTCATAGTGCCGCCTTAACCCTGCCATGCTTTCCCCTGGTGCATACTTCCTCCGTGGTCAGGCACGGCAAAGCCACATCTGGCAGTCATTAAAGTACGAGATGTACTTTGCAAGATGAAGGATTCTAGTTTACACTCTATGAAGAAGTAGGTCAATTACATATCTTCAGTTTAGTTTCAGAAATAAACACAGGCCAGCTCTCCTTTTTTCCTAGTTCTCCATGTTTCCCCCTCACCCCTCATTTAATATGTACCGAGAAGAAAATAAAATCCAGTGGGTATAATTGGTAGGTTCTTAGCATAGTTCTTGACATGCTATTCCTTAGTTTTATAGATAGAAATAGCATTTTGAGATGATCTAGGGGAAAATTAAGAAGTAATGAAATGGCCGAAACCGGTTTGGCTCAGTGGATAGAGCGTCAGCCTGCGGACTGAAGGGTCCCGGGTTCGATTCCGGTCAGGGGCATGTGCCTGGGTTGCGGGCACTTCCCCAGTGAGGGATGTGCGGGAGGCGGCTGATCGATGTTTCTCTCTCATCAATGTTTCTAGCTCTCTGTCTATCTCCCTTCCTCTCTGTAAAAAATGAGTAAAATATATTTAAAAAAAAGTAATGAAATGACCAAATCTTTAGTCAATCAACAAATTAAAACCATTAAAATAAAGACAGAGATAAAAAAACATACACCCCCTATAACAACAACAAAAAAGCGAAGTGCATGTGAGCTTGATCCGTATAAGCCCTGCTGGTGAACTTAACTGTGTGTGTGTGCGCGCGCCTCTTGGAATGTAATTCCCCTGAGCTGCTTCATCTGGATCTGGTAGGCTCACTTGCCCAGTTAGCCAACCTGTGAACCTTCATGTAGGACTCATAGATTTTCTATGTGGCCTTGTCCAGATCCATTAGCCTAGCAATTCTTTAGTGCATACAACTGTTGCCCATTAATGATTTCTTTACTACGACGATGCCATATCTGACAACCCCTTGGTAACTGTAACTTCAAGAAGCAATTGAACCTCGTGGTCAATTACATGAAGCCCAGCTTAACATGAACCCTAGCAACACCCAAATTATAACTGTTTTGAAGACAAATGAAACCAAAATTACTCCAGTCAACAGGTCAGGTCAATCTGAGGGGCCCTTCGGGAGCCAGCCTTGCTCAAAAGCTAACCCTCGGTGGAGCTGTACTGAAGAGGCTGCTTCCTTTATAGTTTGGTTTGTTTTCTTTAAAAAGGAGGTACCTAATGGATAATTCATCGTCAAAATTTCTCAGGTTAAGACTTTCTCAAAGTTGCTTCTTGACCCAGAACTACAAGGTTCTAGTCAAGTGTCTGGGCATTAGAGCAGATACAATGAGGTGTCTGGGGACGTTTAAAATTTGTCTGAAGATGTGTACCACCTTGTCAGCCCCAGACCCACCTCCATCTAATGTCGAAGTGGCTCACCATCTGGTCAGGGACAGCCGGGCCTTTACCTTGTGTCACCAATGTGCTGACTTTTCTTCCTTTATGCCTAGCATCTAAAGCAGTGGTTCTCAACCTTCCTAATGCCGCCACCCTTTAACATAGTTCCTCATGTTGTGGTGACCCCCAACCATAAAATTATTTTCGTTGCTACTTCATAAGTGTAATTTTGCTACTGTTATGAATCGTCATGTAATCAATCAATGTTTCTCTCCCACATTTGGTGCTTCTTTCTCTTTCCCCCTCCC
>NW_006291007.1:1016214-1016676 GCF_000327345.1 Myotis davidii
TAAAACATATTTGACTGTAGACTCCTTTGTACACAGACTACTCATTCATTTTGAAGGGGGTCAAGATATGCCATCCCCAAATATGCCACTTTGGCATAAGCATTCTCTGGAGTGTTTGCTTATTCTACAAGAATTTCCCAAATTCCTACTTGTCTGGGTGGTTTCTCTGGGGAATCCGAAGGAAAACAGGAAATACCTACGATGTCCTAGGAAAACCCAAAATGTCCATGAGATAGCTGGGTAACAACTACAACTAATGCCTTAAAAAGTCAGATATGGTCAAACGCCCCATCGACGCAAACCGCCGTGCAAGGAAGCTTGAATTCCTCCACCACAAGCCAGGTTGTTGCGGGCAGTCCAGCACCACTTACGCGGACAGCTCCCTTGCTGGCACTGTGGGGCTGGAGTGCAGAGTCCTCCCCTGGAGGGAGAGGCCCGCATTCCCCAAGGGCTACGGAGGCG
>NW_006291007.1:1017071-1017454 GCF_000327345.1 Myotis davidii
GGAATCAGGCCAACCTAGGCAGGCTTCAGGTTTTTTACCTGTGAAGCAAACAAAGATGTACACTAGGAAATTTATTAGAGCACCCACTCGAATGAATATTCTATCAGAACAGCTGACACTGAACAAAAATTTAAAAGTGTTATTTCAAAGGTTCTTTTTGATCCAAAGCGCACAAGAAACTGACAACCCCTATCTCTGACTTCTGATTACTGTTATTACCCTTAAGGGAAGGGAGGGAAAACACTATTTCACTACTGTGTGCCAGGATTTGTGCTAGACACCTGACATACATTAGAACCCGGGACCCTTCCGTCCACAGGCCGACGCTCTATCCACTGAGCCAAACTGGCTAGGGCCTTGATGTATTATTTGTATTGTGCTGG
>NW_006291007.1:1017504-1030815 GCF_000327345.1 Myotis davidii
GGAAAGAAGGATACATTTGATGTAAGTTTCTTTAAGTCACACATTAATATGTTTTGCTGGCAAATGCTTGGCTTTGAGAAATGATCCTTTTTCAGACCTGGAAACCCTGCTTCTACAGAGGAATGCGACTAACCACACACAGCTCCTGCTAGCAGCCTGGCTCTGGTAGTGGGCAGGGGGCTTAGACCAGTGCTCCTCAACAAATCCCTGAACCCCAACATGCCACCAGTTACGAGTGAAGATGTGCCCTGAATCTTGGGGGAAGGGAATAATCTGGAAAAAGGCCCTTGTATTTCTTAGAGTAAACATCAAATATGCTTCATTTTCTTGCCTTAGGTTGTAATTAATGGAGGAATGGCAAAATAAGTAAGGTCAGATACCTATTCTATAGTTCAAGTTTACACAGCACAAGTAGAACATAATATGATTAATATGAAGACCATCACTGGTCATAGCTCAATTACAAAAAGAAAAACCACAACTGTGCTGTTTGGATACATGGTTTCTCATACTAATAGGTGATACATGTGATCAGAGTAGGTCATGGTAGAATAATGTTGTGGTGATACAGAAAGAAATGCTACTATTTACAGAAAAATACAGATAAGATAAAATGCCAGATTTGCTCAGCAAAGTTTAGGTTTTATATCTGTATCCATAGTTATAACTATTTTTATTACTGACAATTTTACCAGAAACATAACCTTGTACTTGTAAATCTAAAATATCCTACTACCTAATCCATTTCTTCCCCAAGAAATGTTTTATAACACAATATTGAAAAATTGAGGTTTCTTTGTCATGTATCAATCAAGTCAGAACAGATTTAAAATGGATGTCAACAGGAATATGAATAATTTTTCAACTAACTTCCCTAGAATCTATTTTGAAAAATTTATATTTTTATCAGTCATTTGTAATTCTTTTTAGGTAAACTTTTAAAAATACATTTTCTTTGGGTTGGCTTTTTGATTGGTTTTTATGAGATCTTTATAAATTAAAAAAATCACCCTTTTGTCATTGGTGTTTTCAATATTTTTTCCAATATGTCAATGATTTTTTGATACTGTTCAAGGTATACTGCCACATGGAAGTTGTTTAAAAAATGTATGTAACCATTTTTCTTTTATGATTGCATACATATTTTATACAAAACTGAGATCAAATAATAACCATAAAGTGCTCAATGGGGGGAGGAAGGGAGACACGTGTAATACTTTCAACAATAAAGATAAAAAAGTAAAAAAGATCATAATAATCAAAGATAATAATCTTAAAGTACTTTGCAGTGCTTTTATTTGATATACCAGGCCCATTTTTTCATAGGATCAGATATCCTCCCATAAAGTGATTCGGAATGGCCTCACAGTACTAAGATAGATGCATGTAATTCAGTTAAACAACCCCATAGCATGAGGTATTTTTAGTATCATTGTTAATAAATTCCCGCACACAAATGACTTATGGCAAAGTTTTAGAAACAGAATCGCTGCTGTGATCCACTTATGTTTTCAATGGCTACATTAAAGCACCCATTTCCAAACTCTACCATGTGAATAGTGAAAAAGAATTAACTCAACTGATAGCATAATATACTGTTGCTATGATTAAATTGCTTTGTTATACAACTTTCCAAATATTCACTAGCTATTTGAGTATTTTCTTTTGTGAATTCTCTCTTCATTTCTTTTTTTGTCTATTCATAATTTCATATAATGATTTGTAAGGGCTTTTCATTACATGAAATAAGCGAGGCTTTTATTCTATTTACAAAGATTTCTTAGCATTTTGCCTTTTACCAAATCCTGGCCTTGGTTATTTGGTCAATGAAACATGAAAACAGTTTTGCTAGGTGTTTCTGAGAAAGAAAATGTTCTCTCTTTTCTGAGAGAATGTCCAAGGACTTTCTAGAAGTGACTCCTGGAACAAGGAGAAAAAACATGTGGCTGCTGAAATCCTGAGCAGCCACTGTGCAACCACCAGGGGGAGCCACACTTAGAAGGAAGATGATCCAAAAGAAAGACTAATAAATACTAGTACGCTTCCTGCTTTATGAACAAAATCCCTGTTATATTCTATGCCAGTTTAATTGCATTTTCTTTCCTTTTTTGGGGGGGTGCGGGGAGTAACTGAATATGCTGTGATACAATGGTATTTTTTGATAAACAGAAGTTTTAAATGTTTATGCAGGGACACCTATCAATCTTTACACTTATGAATTCTTTTTTTTTGCTGTTGCTATACTTAGAAAGGCCTTCTCTACTTTAAAATCAAGTATGTGCCTGTCAAATGGATTTGTTTTGTTAAAACGTAAGCTCCATGGGGGCATGAGGGAGACTCAATCACAAATAGGAGAGAGCCTTTATGTTACAACCACTCCACGAATGGCAGATTACTAGTATGTTCATTCCAGTAGATTATCCCGATTTAAAGATGTGTGAAATGACCACTAAAAACTATTTTTTGAAATACTAATGAGTTAGCAGATACAGCCAATGGGTATGATAGGAGAAATGTATTATTTGCATCCAACTCACACGAATGGACTGAATCTAAGTCAGCTCCTACTTGGTCAGGCGGTGAGAAGAGTTAATGCCGGAAACCTTTCTAAGGGTGTCTCCTCTGAAACAATGGTGCAGAAAGCCATTGGGAAGCCATGGGGGGCGTGGGACAGGGGGGAGATATATGCATGCACGCACATACAGAATGACTCGTGTGCAAAAGACACGAGCTACAGTGAGAAGGGTACATGCTACAGGTTTTAATATCAATCACAATAAATCAACCCTTTGGTGCAAGGTCGGAGCAAGCATCTCCTGAATTCAGAGAATAAGTCAGGCTGCTTTTCAACGGAACGCCAGCATGAGATTGCCTAAACAGTGCTTTCTGTTGGAGAAACTGGGAAATCTTTCAGGATCATCAAAATCTACCCTTCACGTGGGTCTTTTTCATTCATTTTGACTAGCGTGTGATCTATGTTTCATGGAACTCTTCCACAGCTAGCTGCCCTCCGGATGGCCTTCTCGGAAACCGAAACCCGAGTTCCAGCTGAACGCTTGTGCAGACATGACCCCTGCGGCAGGGAACCTTGAAGAGATGGGTGTGCACGGGCGGGAAAGGGGACAAAGCACAGACACGGCAGTGACACTGCTTACAATGCCTTCCAGGTGGCCAAGCCCTTCCCTGCCGCAGCCTCTGTACTCAGGTTATTTCCCTCTGCACATCTCCTCTCCCTGAAGTTGTCCTGGAGTCCGTGCCTTCTCATTCTTTAGCTCTCAGCTTGAGGCCACCTCCTCAGAGAAGTCTTCCCTGACCAGCCAGTCTTAAAATACATTCCCCTTGTCCTCTGAATGCCCCAATCGGCTCTTCCTTTCCTTTATGACTATGACACAATTTGTCATTGTTGACTTACTTTTGTCTCACTCGGCTAGAATGTCTGCTCTATGAGGACAAAACGATTTCTACGATACTCATCACTCTATTTCCAAAGAGTGCCTAGCAATAAACACCGTTTTTTTGAATGGACACTTATCAGCTTGAATAAACGAAATATCCGTAAAAAAAATAAAAAGGTCCTTCAGACTGTTTTATATGCAAGAGGGGGCACAGGAATCCTAGAGTTTTTAAGTGCTCATTTGAAAGAAATAGGCAGCTAGCTTGTCCTGTTACACAACTGTGAAGATGCACCAAGCAAACTACAAAACGTTCAAGAAGAAACACACGGCAGCCGCCACACAGCTCTCGAGTCTCAACGGAATTTCAAAACCAACGTTCATAATTCTGGAGCAATCTAGCGGGAACAAGCATCACCTTGAAAACATGTTGCCAGGTTGCCAATGAGTAACATGCTCACGGGAATCTGGTTTTCAGTGAGTTTTCCTTTTACATGGAAAGAATTTCTCGAAAAGTGTAAAATCTTCACCTTAAACAAGCCGGTCCTGTTATAGCTATAAAAATGTGGATATCTTAAATTAAGTTCCTACTTTCCTGTTCAGCTACAGGGCTTTTCACGAAACTACTGCCCTTTTGACGGAAGCCAACACCTCAGTGTCACTGCATCTTCTCAGGTGATCAAGGAAAACGTGACAATGCCTCCGCATCCTCTCTCTCTAAGTCCCTGAGACTAAGAGCCCATAAGCCTACTGTGCATTTTCCCCTTTCCCAGTGGGCCTGTGAAAATGATGTAATCCCTCTATTACTGGAATGAGGAGAAAGAAGAAAAGAAGAAACTAGGTTGGGAAATTCTTTCAAATATACAAATATTGTCTACTGGTTCTCCAATGAACAAACATCAGATTCCGATTACTGTATAAGAAACCAACTCTTGGGTAGATTTCTTAACTGAACTAGCCATTCAAACTCATCGGCCACAGGAAACATGATACGACACATCAATTAATGTACCTTTGGCTCGAACTCAGCAGCTCCCGTGCACTTCTCTCCGTGAGAGGTGATCTGTTTTCCCACAGGGGCAGAAAACCCTTGCTTCTTTTCCATACCTTCATGGACTCCACTGTATCACTATGTTTGGCAAAAGGAGCTAGGCAGCCCCAAAGAGTCTCAGAGTGTCCATGTCTGTAAAGGTTTATTCCCTACATAAAAGCCATGAAACCAGTTTCCTAGGATCATGGCCCTCAGGAATGTATTTATTTGACCAGAGTATGACCACTATAGACATAGCCCCTTGACTTACTCATCAGATAATAATGACAGGAAACCATCTTATTACTAGGTAATTGCTTTAAATTCTGGATTTTCTTCCTCTACCAAATTGGTCCACAGATTGCTCACTGAGCTTTAAGTTACTGTCACCTACAGAGAACCCTATGCCAGGGTACAGTGTTATGGCCAATATTCATGCTTTTCCTCTTGACCTACGTGGGTCACCCCCTTGATGGGATCTGCTTTGGTCCATAGGATATAAATGCATGTGACCTGCCCTAACCGGTTTGCGGTTTGGCTCAGTGGGTAGAGCATCGGCTTGCAGACAGAAGGGTTCCAGGTTCGATTCCAGTAAAGGGCATGTACCTTGGTTGCGGGCACATCCCCAGTAGGAGGTGTGCAGGAGGCAGTTGATCTATGTTTCTAGCTCTCTATCCCTCTCCCTTCCTCTCTGTAAAAAGTCAATAAAATATACTTAAAAAAAAATAAATGCATGTGATCCGAGAAGTGTGGGACATGCCTGTGTGGTCGGCCTTGCCCTCTTAGGCTTTTGCTAGTAACATGAGAAGAACATGCCCAGGGGTCCACCGACTTTAGAAAAAATTAGCAACATGTGAAGCCAACTTATATCTAACCCCTGGCCTGGATGGGGTTAGCCAAGAATGGCCAAACCCCAGGTGCACGAGGAAGAGATAAATTCTGACTGCTACATCCATTACGTGTCAGTGTGGTAAACGAAATATTGTCCCCTGAAAGGCAGCTACCTCTTAACCCCTGGGACCTACACATGTTACCTCATGTAGCAAAAAACGACTTTGCAGACATGATTGGGTTAAGGATCTTGAGATGGGCAGATTACCCTGGATTATCTGGTTGGACCTTCAAGGCAGTCACTATACACACTTAGGAGAGGGAGGCAGTGGGAGAAACGAAGACTGAAGGGAAGGCACTGCCCCTGGAGGCAGCGATTGGAGCCACAGGCCATGGAATCTGGTAGCTCCCAGAAGCTGGAAGAGCAGGGAAGGGATTTTTCTCTGGAGCCACAGGGGGTGGCCTGTGACAACACCTTGACTTTGACCCAGAGGAACTGATTTCAGACTTCTGGCCTCCAGAGCTGTGTCAGAATAAATGTCTGGTGTTTTAAGCCACCAAGTTTGTGATACTTTTAAAAAATATGTATTTTTTTATTGATTTCAGAGAGGAAGGAAGAGAGAGAGAGAGAGAGAGAGAGAGAAATTGAAACATCAATGATGACAGAGAATCACTGATCAGCTGTCTCCTACATGCACCCTATTGGGGATTGAGCCTACAACCCAGGCATGTGCCCTTGACCGGAATCAAACCCGGGATCCTTCAGTCCTCAGGTTGATGCTCTATCCACTGAGCCAAACCGGTTAGGGCTTGTGATATTTTTTTACAGCAGCTACAGGAAACTAAAATGGGTGGTCTGTGGCACAACTGTGGCAACAGTTAACTGATACAAGTTCAAACCAAATACTAGTATTAATAATAGCAATATTAATAATAATAGCAAACACATGGGACTTACCATGCGCTTACCATGAACTCCTTTAACACAATCATACTATAAGGTGTGTGGGCTGACACTCTAACCACTTAGGCACACCGGCCAGGGCTCGTAAACATTTTTTTTTTCCACTTGCAAAACTTGATAATCCACGTAGAATGTTTAAATTTGCCATGGCAAAGAATATTAGCAATTTTCCGATATACTTATATTTCTTGGTAATAGTTACATACATTTGGTGTTGTCAGAAAAAGCATACAATATACCCCAACACAGTAGCGCTGACACTTAAACCACATATAGTCTGTTGTAGACCTAATTTGGTAAACACGACATAGTCTGTCATCCAGAAAGGGTTTTAGCTTAATGAAATATGTGGTACTTTAGAAAAGCCCTTTACAATGTCAGTTTTAAAAATTATCCTTTTTGGGGTGATATTTTACATGAGATGTCAGTGCTGCCACGGGAGTGAATGGCCATGACAATAAAATATTTCCGTCATTGCCTTTAATATTTATTATCCAATTATTTCTGAAGGGATCAGAGGGAATTTACATGGAAGTGACATGGACAATGCAGGCCTCCAAGTCGGGTAACAGGAGGACAGGGAGGCCGTGGGAGCAAGGCTGGCGGTGGGAGGGAGGCAGTCCCACTCAAAATCCCAGACGAGAGTGCTTCCTGGGTTTGAGTACAAACCTGGGTCCTGAGCTATCTGGCAGCTACAGAAAACGGGAAATGTAATGAGTTACACGGATCTCATTATTTAATAAGGTTGGTAATTAAATACTCCCCACACCCAAAATGCTTTTTTTCTTTTTAAACACAGTCATTTTTGTTGAGGAAGACAAATTCATTGCTCTGCAGCTTTGGCTTGGACACCTACCTGTAAGATCTTTGATTTGTGTCTAGGCTAGCAATCCTCACTGTTCAGAAGTTTCTAATTTAATGCACACATCTATTCTGGAATCACTTCCCCTTCACTAATTAATTTCTTATAAAGAGTAATCTCTTGAGCTTCCAATAATTAAAAAAGAGAACTGCAATGAAAATGTAGCCATGGGTTTCTTTCCTTTCATTTTTTTCCCCCTACCACCACTTATAGGGGCCAGAAAGTGTTGTCATGGAGACAACAGCTGCTGGGTTATGAGTGACAGGTCTCAAGAGAGAAGTGTCTTGGAACGGGAACATCTCAAGTTAAGGAAAAAAAAGAAGTGGCGAGGGAGAAACCAATGCAAGCTGCGTTACCAAGCATAGCAGGGGAGCTCGGCTAAAAGGTGTATTTTAGCTAGCGAAGAATAAAGGCATTATTTTCCCTTTTCTCTCATCTAACATGGGAACTGCTTTCCTTCCAAAGGGGAACAGATTTCTTTTAAGCACGTTGCAAGCATATGTACACATCTTGGCATAATTACATTTTAAAACTGGGATTCACACTGATGCACCAAATTGGTTGCCTTAGTAATGAGATATCACCCGGGCAACAGATCGTCTGTTTCCAACTTACAGGGAAGTGGGCTGGGGAAGGGGTGGCAGGAGTTTCTTATTAGCAGTATCTGAGAGGAGATAAATAGGAAACAAATTATTTGTGATATGTCGCCATTATTTTCCAAATATCCTTTTATCTTTTTTATTCACCAGTGGGTGGGAGAAAGGAAAAGAGAGGCAGAGAGGCAGAGAAAGAGAGAGGGGGGGGGAGGGAGGGAGAGAGAGAAGGAAGAAAGGATGCTCTGTTATTCCAATGCTAATTTTTTGCCGAGGCATTTTTTTTTGTTGTTGTTCTAAAAGGGCTGTGCATTTATTTGCCAATATGTGTATCTAAACGGTACCCGTTAGATTATAAATCAACAGAAAAATTTTCACAGGAGTAAAAACAGTGACTTGTGCACAGTGATGTTATTCATGTTCCTGTAACAGCACTGCTGAGTAACATGCAGGTGTGGAAGGGAAGGGCTTCAATGTTCAGTGACCATTGACCTTGGTTTCCTTGTGAAGAACAGACATCCTATAGCTGTTCTCACGACCACGATTCACAAAGAAACAGTCAGTACACGTTCTCGCTGGGGGATTCTGGTACCTGGCTTGTTTTCCTCCCCCTCCTACACTCCGCTTTCCTCTCCATCAGCGTTAACCTGCTGGTTATTAATAAACCGGTAAGGCCCTAACTGCCAGAGGAAGTGGGCGCTTTTCACTCCGTATTTGGTTGTGCGTTTCTACGCTCGATACTACTGGCTATTCCTTCTGATTTGAAATGTGCTACTTCCTTTGCTTCCCTGACTCATATGTCCAACGACTTGCCCGTCACCTTGACTCCCACGTCTCAAACGACTGAAGACATCATGCCTCAAATTATTAATTTCCTCCAAACCAGCCATCTTGCTTCCTGTCTTGCCGACTTCTAACCTTCCCTTGATACAGATCTGTTTTTTGTTGTTGTTGACCCTTACCCAAGGTTATTCTTTCTATTAATCTTACTTTAGAGAGAGTGGAAGGGAGGAGGGGAGAGAGAGTGAGGGAGAGAGAAAGGGAGAAACATCAATGTGAGAGACACACATCAATTGGTTGCCTCCCATACGCACCCTGACCAGGGCTGGGGATTGAACTGCAACCCAGGTACGTGCCCATGACCGGGAATTGAACCTGCAACCCTTTGGTCACTTGCCCGATGCTCTAACCACTGAGCAACACAGGCAGGGCACTATAGATCTATTTAAAAAGTGAAAACTGACCACATCACTTCTCTCTCTTAAATCTTTCGATGGGACTTCCACTGGATCTGGTAGGCATGTGGCAGAATAGATAACCTGACATTTCAGCTGCGAGAGAAATTTAACAAACGCCCCGACGCATAGCTGAATGCTAAGGGAAGTAAAGGACTTACTTGGTCACCATGTAAAAGTCCCACAATTCAAACTGTTGACAAGGATGTGGAATGATAAAAACTCTCATTTTAGTACGAGAGTAAGTGGACAGTATTACTTTGGAAAGCAACTGGGCAATCCCAGTCAACTTACACTGGGCAGACTCTCCAAAACCTCGCATTTGCAATCAGCGGAACAGGCCCCAGAGCAGCCGTTCTCCAGGTGTGGCTTGGGAACCCTGCGCTTTGCTGAGACCCTTCCAGCAGACCCTCGAGATAAAAACTCAGTTCATAATAACAACAGGTTACTTGTCTTTGTAACTCTCCTCCTATCAGGAGTCTGCAGTGCAGTTTTCCACAGGCCACATCACACGTGATGACATACTCTGACAGCTAACGGTATGTACACACACACACACACACACTTTGTATATTCTTGAACTTTGTAGAATTTTCAAAGATGAGCTCTTTGGGGGGTTGTGGGGTCTTCAAAACTTGAGAATAGCCGCCCTGCAGACACTTATTAACTTATAGACAAGGAAACATATGACAATGTTCATCGTAGCATTACACGGAATGACCAAAAAAAAAAAAAAAATGGAAACACTAACTGTTATCAGGAAAATAAGTAATGGTTTTTTAACAATGAAAGAGCAAAAAGAAGTAAAGGTCAATCAACTAGCCCTACACTTAGGGGCATTTAAAAACATACTGTGTGACAAGTGCGCTGGGTGAGAAAACCAAGCTGCAGAAGACTGTGCAGGCCAGTGTGGGAACGGAGCACTGAGTCACGAGAGGGCTACACTCAGGCCAGAGGCCGTCGGCCCTCAGCAGCGGCTACTGAGGAACCTGGACAGAAGGGGAGCGTGTTGGCTGGTGCTCTAAGAAGACAAGTCCTCAGCTCGCTCTTCACATCTTGTTGGGTAAATAATGGAAAGGTCAATGAGTCTTCATATACTTGCTATAAAATTGAAGGTAAACCTAAATTAAATTCTGACATCATGTTATACCACTGCCATGTATGTTTGCTTCCTAACTATCCATATGCCTGTTTTTTGTTTGTTTGTCTAATCCTTACCTGAGGATACGTTCATTGATTTTGGAGTGGAAGGGAGAGTGAGAGGAACATTGATCAGTTGGCTCTTGCACATGCCTTGACCAGGGTTCAAACCCACAACCCAGGTATGTGTCCTGACCAGGAACCGAACCCACGACCTTTCATTGTACTGGATGCTGCTCCATCTACAAGGGCCATGTGGCTGTTTTCTAAGAAGAGCAAAGAACTTTCCAGTAACATTGAAAGGGATGTTTTTGTGATGCCAAGGCCTAGGATTGGTCTATGACATTTGTTTGAATATTTTTGTAAAAACCTTCTTCCATGTATTTGTCATTAGGTGTCTACAAACGTCGTTGCATGAAGAAATTTTGCCAAATCTCATTCTTTCTCTCTCTCTGAGCATGAGGCCATCATTACCTTGGCGGTTGGTTTTATAACCTTTTCTTCAATAGTGGGAGTCCTAACTGTTTTTCCTATAAGGAGTGCACTTTGGAGGATGCCACTGTGGTATAAGTGAGCAGGGGTTAAAAGAGTGTGTGCCGAAGGCTGGACTGCTGGGTACCAATCCCACTTCTGACACCTGTGTGACCTCCATCAAATGACCCAGTCATCTGTGGCTGTAGTTCCCTTTCCTAATAACTGAAAATAGTAACGGACACTCATTTTCTAGGTTCCTGCAAAGATTTAGTTAATATGTGTAAAGTGCCCAGAATGGTGCCTGTCACTCAGTAAAAATTGGTAGTTTTTTTTGTGTTTTTCTTTTTGTTTTTGGCTTTACTTTAAGGGCAAAAGTAATTGATTTATATGAAAGATAATTATTTTGCTTTTAGTCTGAGGAATACAACACTTGATTGGTCTCACAAAGAAGTCAGGGAGCTTTGTTTGAAAATGATGTGAAAGCCCCCCCTGGTTTCATGCCACTGCTTGACAAAGTTTTGCAATCAACGATACATCAGTGACTAGAAGAAGCCAATGAATAACTAACCCAATAAAGTCCAATTTTCAGATAATGACTCTATTCACACTTTTTCTCTGGCTGGTTTATTACAATATTAGTATACTCAGATCTGTATTAACCTTGGAGACTTCCTATAATTAATAGTTATGAAATCATTCTCAGTTTTAGATTTTATTACTTCACTATCTGTTTATGCTTAAGGAGTCACTTTTAATCCGCCCTTTGATTAGGATTATAATATATTCCAACAACTTCAAGTATAAATTTAACAAATTCATACAAGAACATACTAATAATATTCACTTTTTAATTAGGACAAACCAACCAGGGCAGTCCTTAGGGTGATACCTTTGTAACATACAATGTTTAAGGATAAAATGATATGTCACTGAAAAATCAAAATTAATAAGAGAAAGACCAATGTGTTCCATTCTCAAAGATGCCACAGCCCCACAGGTGACGGGAGCTCCACCCCTAACCATCTGTGGAATGATGTTACTAAGTCAACTGGGAATACTGAACAGAAACCCCTTATTAGGTAATTAATAATGGTGAGGCATTACTAATTCCATCTGGTCTGAAAATGAAAATTAAAGCCCTTATCTGTAGTGATTATACGGGTATGTAAAGGCGAAGTGATAATACATCTGGGATTTCCTTTTTAAAACCCCACACAGAACAAACATGAGGTGAGAACTAGATAAAGTAGGAAAGGCCAAATGTTGATAATTGCTGAAGCCGGGAGATGGGAACGTGGGGACTCATTCTATTCTTGCTCCTTTTGTAAATATTCACAACTTGTCATAATAAAAAATATCAAAAGCAAGAGAAAATACCTCTTTTCCCCCCAAGATATACCAAAAAAAATGACTTATGCCAGGTCCTCAAAATGCAATCAATTCCAGAAACTAGAAATAGTACACTTAACATTCTGTGATCGCACTGAAATAAAATTAAGAATGGATAACAAAAACGGAAAATGAAACCAAACATACACACAAAACATGGATCACCTGGAAACAATTTAAATTTCCAAAGGGCTGGCAGCCCTGGCTGCTGTGGAATTCGTGAGCTGCAATTGTGATCTGAGAGTATCCACAAATTGCTTGGAGGAAGATGATTAGAGCCTTAAAGATGTTCTTTTGGGAGAGAATGTCTTGTGTTTAATAGTTTCCTGGGTGTGAATAGAAAGGCTGTACCTTCCAGCCGCACCGTGGCTCACTGTAAAGAAAATTCCATCCCTGGAGCTGGGACAAAAACTGTGCAACCTGAGATGATCCAAGTATATGGCACGGTGACCAATTACGACATCTACCTATAATCAATTACGATGCTCTTTCAGAAAGAACTAATTCCTCCCAAATAAAGACATAATTCACAAAAGCACATAATGGTTACACAGGTGGGTCAAGAAAGCCACTCTTCAAATCCACTTATTCCAAAGTTGTTGCTAATAGCAACAAAAAAGGTAAACGTCCCCAACACGTTTCCCTCTCCCTTTGAGAATCCATTTTCAATTCAATGACAATTTTGATTTTGACCAACAGATTGCCTAGAATGAGAACGTACTTTTAGAACTATACATGCACCAAAAAAAAGGGGAGTTTTTTGAGTGGTTCCATACCCCATTCCTCTTCCAAGATAACAAAACATTTTAAACTAAGTGAGTACAGAGTATTTATTAGCGAGTCACCACTCTTTCAAATGCATTTGGCGCAGCATTTTCCCTCAGAGTTAGAACTATTTCTTTCAGGATCCCCTCAACCACAAACAAAAAAGTATCCTATTTTCTGGGAATTAATGAATATGACACACTGAAGACAAATGATAAATCAAAACCAGAAAGCTCCAGGTTGAAGAAGAAAAAAGAATGCTAAAGCAACAAAATTACCCAGGACAGATGTGCCTCACAACATACTTAGTAGCAATCATTATACACTTCAACTCAGCCCCGAGTGTTAGCTGCCAGACCTTACTCAACCCATCTTTCAAACACCTCCTTGTTTAAAGCTATAATTCTAAAACGCTAAATAGTTCCTTCATTGCCATCGGGAAATACCATCTCATTTGAATCCTCATTCAAGTGAGATGTAAAGAACACACACACACAGGAAAAGGGTAAGTAGGTAAGTGAAGCAATTAAGTATTGTGGAAGGAAGAGACAAGTGACCTAGGTTACACCGATTCATTTCTCTTAATGGTGCAAAGATTTATAGATGACAATTAGGCTTTTTTCACTGTTCTGGAAA
>NW_006291007.1:1031280-1042354 GCF_000327345.1 Myotis davidii
ACAGCACATCATAATAGGTTTTAGCTTGTGAGGACCTGGTTTCCAGTGTATATTCATATATTTTTCTGTGCCTTTCAATGGCAAGTTGCAAGAGGCAGAATTAGGGATGTTTACTAAAACTGGAACCTCCCAAACGGACTGTTCTTAAATTTTTATTTATTGATTGATTTTTAGAGAGGGAGAGGGAGAGAGAGAAACAAAAAAATTTTCCACTTAATTATGCATTCATTGGTTGCCTCTTACATGTGCCCTGACTGGGGACACAACTGATTGCTCTTAAAGGAATAAAGAGCACTATGGCAAATAAAATTTAGAGAAAGGAGTTCACTTACATGGTGAGCAGAAATGTGAATTGTTAACATCTAGTATGATTACGAACATATATACCTTTTTGGTTGTTGTTGGTTAATCCTCAACCAAGAATATTTTTTCCCATTGATCTTTAGAGAGAGTGGAAGGGAGGGAGGAAGGAGGGGAAAGTGTAACATAGCAGCCTGAGACTCTACCCTTCGGCCTGCTGGCGAGGTTGGTTGGTCCTCGGCTGGTGTCTGTCCGTTTCCCACACTGATATCAAACTTTCCCTAAATGGCAGTGGTTTAATGTGCTTCAACTGCTTGCTCAAACAACAAGGTCTATGCTGAATGCCTGAGTCTCTATGGGAGTCTTGGGATTGTGGTACATGCTAGGCAAGCGGTGCCTACATGAACAGTCCCCAACAAAACTCTCGGCACTGAGGCCCAATAAGCTTCCTGGACGATACCACTGGGCACATGTCACAACTCACTGGGCGGGACTCAGCATATTCCGAGGGTCTCCACGGGGAGAGGACTCATGGAAGGTGGCTCCTGGTTTCCTCTGGACCTCACCCCATGCGCCTTTTCCCTTCGCTGACCGGCTTTGCATCCTTTGGGGTAATACATTTTACTCACGAGCACAACTATATACTGAGTCCTGGGGGTCCTTTCAGTGAATCACTGAGACTGGGCGTGGTCTTGCAGATCCTGGACACGGGAGGTAGGTGAAGTTGTGGGCGCAGAAAGGAGTAAATATTGTAGAAAAAGAGAAAGGTGCGTCGATAAAATCGCCACATGAGCTCTGATCTCATTTCTATTCTGGCATCTCTGCTTGGATACATGCACAGAAAGACATCGCAAAGGATGGTGACCACGATGTTCGTGGTGTTACCTTGGGATGGTGGGATTTTAGGTGGTTTCTCTCAGTTCCCTGATACTTTCCTGTGTGGTTTGAACTTGTTTTTACAGTGAGCCATACTTTAATTAGATAATCAGAAAAAAAGATAAAGCTATTTTTTTTCATGAAAAAGGAAATAAAAACTGATGGTTGCAGATTCTTGTTTAAAAATAGCATCTTTGATGCTGTCTCTTTTAACTTTCCATTAAATCCTTACAAAAATAGAGAGAAAGTGAAAACATCCCGTGGGAAGTTCGGTGGCTGATAGCCTATTCCCAGAAGCTGACAGAAATTTCCACTAATTTTATGACTTGAGGAGTTGTTTAAAGAACACAATCAGTAAATTGTACAAGTCAAGCCCCAGACTGGTCTTGCCTGAGGCCTGGGAGGAAGCTCCCTGCTCCTATTGCACTGCCTTCTGGTTAGGAATCTGCCAGATCTGCATCCCACGAGGACTGGGGAAGCTTGCCCTCCAGGGCATTGGTGGTGGTTTCTGTGACAGCTGTCCCTTTTCTTTTAGAATCTCTCCTCTGGGTAGAAATTCTAATTTCTCATCAGAAAGGAAGCAGAGGTGCTGTAGAGAGGACATTCAAAGGAAGAATCCTCATAGGTGTGTATACTGAATTATAATTTTTTTCAGGGTTCTTTTAATTGGTTTTAGAAAGAGGAAGGGAGAGAGAAACATTGATGTGAGAAGGAAACATCGATCAGTTGCCTTCCACATGCATCCCGACGAGGGCTTGAACCTATAACTGGGTATGTGCCCTGACTGGGAATCCAACCCATGACCCTTTTGGTGTATGGGACAATGTTCTAACCAACTGAGCCACCCGGGCAGGGCTGGAATTACAATATTTATGTAAGGCTTGGCTGTGGGGTGGGAGGGAGAGGAGTGGGTTCTATTTATGGCTAGCAGATCTGTAATAGACTCAAGTCTGTGGGACACTGACAATTTGGTTTAAGAAGAGGATTCTACCAGCTACCACACGACAGAAAGTTCAGGGGACGGCGACTCTTCGGTGTATTATCCATACTGGGACAGTTTCGAGAGCGAAGGGGTACTGCTAAGAGTTACAGCAGACAACAGTCATAAACCAGGACTGTCCCAAGCAAACTGAGAGGGACAGTAGATCAGTACAAGTCTACTGGAGTTGTTTAAAGAACACAATCAGTAGATCGTACAAGTCAAGTAGATCAGTAGATCGAACCACGGTTATGCTGGTTCAGGTGCACCCTAAGCTAAGTCAACTTCTCGGACAGGTATAAAGAAGAAAAACATCCTGCAAAACAACAACAAAAGCATCACTGGAAAATACTGAAGAACTGTTATATAAAAATAATGCACCATAGCAGACAGAAAACAGAGACCCAAACCTGATGTACTAGCAGTAAACTGGGAGAGAAAACAGAACTGAGTAAAAGCAATAGAAAAACACACACCAATTAACAGAAGGAAACTGTTTCAGGATTCAACGGAATTTAGTATTTCACCCCAAGTTCTTCTGAATTCTAGGCAAAACAAATGAAAGTGACCAACACTTAGGAACTAGGAAGAGAAAACGTCCGTTATTTGCCCATGATAGAATCATTTTCCCAGGAAAACTAACAGAATCAGCAAATATAAGTCAAGAAAGGTTTCATCGAGATACAGGTCCACCAATAAAAGCCAATATTATTTCTCTGTGTCAACTCTGCCATGTAGAAAAATACAATAAAAAATTCACCGCAGTAACAGAAACAATAAAATATCTAGAACGAACCAGGAATTCATAAGGAGTCTCTAAGTCAAAGGTGATACTCTCAAAATGATTATTGTAAAAAATGTTAATCCTTTCAAATTTCAATGCAGTCCTAGGAAAAAGTATTGTTGAATTTAATGAACACGATAAACACACATTAAAATGTATACTGCAGAATAAAAGTCTATATACAGGTTAACTGACTTTAATAAAGAAGAGTAGAGAAGATGGACTTATCCTACCATCCACTAAGACATGCTATAATAAAAACTGAGTGGCATTAATGCCCAAACAGGCAGATATAAAAACAGAACAGAGCACTCAGAAACAGAATATACATATTTACCATATAATAAAATCAGTGGGTAAAGGACAGGTCGTTTAGTAGATGGTGTTGAGAAAACCTGCTCACCATACGGAAGAAAATGAAACTGGGTTTCTATCTAAAACCACACACAGGTGAATTATAAACGATTAAAGACCTACATGTGAAAGGCAAAGGTACACAGTTTACAGAAGAAAATATAGGACAGTATCTTTGTGACCTGGAAACAGGGAAAGCTCTCTCTCTCTTTTAAAAAATATATTCCTATTGATTTCAGAGAAGAAGGGAGAGGGAGGGAGAGAGATAGAAACATCACCGATGAGAGAGAATCATGGATCAGCCACCTCTCGTACGCCCCCTAGTGCAGATCGAGCTTGTGACCAAGGCATGTGTCCTTAACGGGAATCAAACCTGGGACCCTTTGGTCCGCAGGCTGATGCTCTATCCACTGAGCCAAACCGGCTAGGGCTGGGGATAGCCCTCTTAAACAAAATTCCAAAGCACAAAATATAAGATGAAATCCTGAAGAATTTGATTATGTCAAAATTAAGGATTCTGTTCCACAAAGCATATTATAAAAACATCAGAATGCATATAGAATAAGAGGATATATTTACAATGTCTAAAGTGAATATAAGATTTATGTATAAAATATTCATAAAATTCCTGATAATCAACAAGAAAATGATACCAACTCCAGTAGACAAAGGGACAAAGGATATGAACAAGCAGTTTATAGAAAACCCAAAAAGCAAACGAGTATTCAATAAGGTGCTCAAATGCAATGGTCAATGGAGAAATGAAAAGTGCAACAGCAAGTTATCATACCACCTACCAGTCTGGCAAAATGTATAGGCAGCTGGATGATACTGTAAGGATGTGGGCACACAGCGACCCCCATGTACAGCAGACTGGCAGAGGCATTTTGGAGAGGAACCTGGCACGCCTTATATCAATTAGATCTGCACCTACCCAATGACCTAGGCCCTTTTCTCCAGGTATATATGCCGGGGACATTCTCCCAGAGACACAGGATTTCTTTTTCTGTACACATAGAGTATTTTACACTAAAAGGGTTCATATGGAAGGTCTGCAAATAGGTGTAAGGAAATGAAAAGAAATACATGAATGAGTGAATGAAATGAGAAGGGAGCCCTGTAAGGTCAATGGGGATGGGTACCAGGATCTGAAGAGCAGCCTGATGCCAACATTGCACACCTCAGTCACTGCGGGTGGTGGGTAATGAAGGGTGAAGGAGGTTGTTTCAAACATCTGGGCAAAACTTTTGAATGACAAAATAAAATAAAAAAAGTTCCTCATGCAGTTCAGCTGAGGGAAACACCTCAGTTAACAGAAGAGACAAAAACAGGCTGTTTCAGGCATCTCTCCAACTTTAAATACCAGACGACAAAATGTCTCCAGCATTTTGAGGATAAAATAATTTGGAGCTAAGACAGCCAAATAAGTTTTCCTTGTGTGAAAGGTAACAGAAAGCACTCTAAGGTATGTGTAGATACCAAAAAATATACCATCACAAACATTTCTTGAATCTAAGAACAGGTTCCACAGATATCTGAGAAGGTACCAGCAAGGCCTCCTCCGTGTCTGTAAAATGTCCAATTACCTTTTGGAGAAAGAGGACGATCCGCAGGAGCATCTGGGCGCGGAGCTCCTCCAAGGTGAACAGCGTGCGGGGAGTGCGGATGAAAATCTTGGTCTTCCCGTAAGCCACGTCTTCCTGAAAGCCACACTGTTCGATCAGTTTCTTCACAGCCTCTTTGTCTGAAGGGAGGTCGTGGTTGGGCCAGGTGAATTCCGAGATCATCTTGTACCTGGTGAACCAAGAACAGGGCACGGATGAAGGGAGGAAAATCACGTGGTCTCAACAGATGCAGTAAAACCATTCCGTAAAATTCAAGATGTTCCACAGAAATGAAAAAAAAAGAAAGAAAAGAAAACAAAAACTTCTTTGGAAATTTGGAATAGAAGTAAATGTCATAGCCTGATAAGAGATGTGGGGAAAAACCTCCACTAAGATCCAACACTCCTTCATGATAACACCCCTTCCTAACGCAGGGATAGAAGGGGCCTTCCTGAATTTAATAAAGGCGCTGCGCCAAGAACTTCCAGCCGATATCATTTGTAAAGAGGCAACATTGGAAGCATTCTCTCTACAGACAGAAATAAGACAGGGTTGCCGCTATCACAGGTTTTCTCACCAGCACAGTGAGACTAATAAACAAACAGGTAAGTGATTGGGGAAAGTGCACAACGGACATTAATTATGCACAATATACTTGCTTCAGAGGAAACCAAGCAGATGAACTATTATCACGGAAAGAAAACTAAGCATTCTGCATATAAGATGAACAGACAAAAATCAACTGTGCTCCTATGTGCAAGTGGCCAACACTTCTGGGCCCCGTGGGCCTCTCACAGGGCAGCTCCCTACACACCAACTTCACGACACAGGATGTGAGTGTCAGCAAGATGGAAGGCACAGAGTCACAGCCCTTTGCAGCCTAATCCCACAAGTGACATCCCATCGTGTTTCCCATATTGCATTTTGCTAGCAGCAGATCACCAGGCACAGGCCACCCTAGAGGGAAGGGGACTAGACAGGGTGAATTCCAGGAGGTGGGGAACTTGGGACCAGCTTAGAAGGCTGCTTACTCCAGGGCTCCCCCTGACCCAGGTGCAAACTTGTTCAATACATGGAGTCAAATTTAGTCATGTTCACACTCTGCATCCGAATTTTAAGTCACAGCGAGAAAGACTTTGCCCACTCTCATTAGTCTGTGGGTATCAGGAAGGCAGGGACTGTGTTTTGTTCCCCACTATATACACACACACACACACACACACACACACACTATGTTGCCTGCCATCTGATGAGGAAATAGATTTGTTGAGTGAAACAAACAAACAAACAAAAACACCCAGAAGGAAATACATCTAAAAGCTTACTCACTTGCCAGAGAGGGACAGAAATAGAAACTCAATGAAAGAATTCTACTATGAAGAGAGAGGTAACATTACACAACATTATGTGGAAAAAGGAAACAAAATCAGAAACCTTACGAATCCTATATAATAAAAGGCTAATATGCAAATCAAACGAATTGCGGACCGATGGGTCTATGACGCACACTGACCACCATGGGGCAGATGCTCAACACAGGAGCTGCCCCCTGGTGGTCAGTGCAGTCCCACAGGGAGAGCCCCGCTCAGCCAAAAGCTGGGCTCACAGCTGGCGAATGCAGCGGCAGTGGCGGGAGCCTTTCTCAACTCCTTGGCAGTGCTAAGGACCCTTTGGGGGGTGTCCACCTGCAGCTTCCTCAACTCTATTGTTCATTCACCAGATAGTCAGATGCTCACGCACGGTCCCACATGGGGAAGCCTAGGACTCCATAATTCTGTGTGCTAGCAGGTTTCTTTGTTGAGACCATTCTCACCTGTGCAGAAACTTCTCGTACGCCTGGCGGAAGGCAAATCCTGCCCGACGCACCCTCACGTTTTCCAATAGTCCAAGGTATTCAACCTGATGCCGGCAGCGCTCATCATCAAATACCTGCGGGGATTTCTTGTCATTGGGTTTGATGCAACGTACATAGTAAGGTTCCTAAAGAAATGAATCAGCAAATGGTGAGTTTCAAAAAAACCACAGGCCAACGGCACTAACAAGCTAGTCTAATTTTAAAGAGTGAAATGATTCAGAGCTGAACTATGACGGACTGCCTACTTCTGATTCACTTTTATTGCTATGGCAGCCTTTTGGGACCCTGACCCAATGTGAGAGGGGGTAACCCCTGACCTCCTCCTTTTCAAGCCCTAGCGTCTGTGTCTGTCTCACTAGCCCCATGAGGTTGTTGGAACCACTACTCAAATCCCATCCACTTGCTCGGCAGTTGGCAAATTCCCCCCAGAGAAAGGAGGTCTCAAACCTGGGCTCATCTCCATGGCTTCCAGCCCAGGAGTTCTCCACTATCTTATCTCTCCAGTGTCTTTAAGCAGAGGTTTTGCATATTTTATTTGAGTTTCCTACATGTCCCCAGCATGGATGTGAGTTTAAATTACCTAGTCTGTGATTACTAAAGTAGAAGCCCTAATGTCCTCATTTCATACATCAGATGCCCAGAGACAACACCAGAACAAGACCACTTTAAACTAAATTGCTGGCCTGAACTTTCTCAGGCTACCCAGGTAGTAAGAATGTGGACTGCAAACCTCATAAAAGCTACCTTATGATAAATTCTCAAGGGATGTTCACCTATCCCCTCCTGGCTCACTACAATTTCCCTTTCAGATAATGAAGGATTGTTTCTAGTTCACTCTAGATGTAACTCTTAGAGGAGGCAGACTGTCCCCTGGAGACCCATACGTGTGTGCGTGTGCATGTGCGTGTGCATGTATTATCTCTTATTAGACATCCCAGTTGGGGCAGGGTCAGGGCTTCACTTCCAGGACCTGGTTTGAATTACTACATTCAAAGTTTACCTCCTTCAACAAATCCCCACGGGGTGAAAGGCAGCTTCAGTGCTGCGACTGTTTTTCCTTTTATTCAGTTAACTTCTGCCTTGACATGGCCCCTGGCCTGCATATTCCTTGCTTTCTTGTTAGTTCATGGCTGCATTCAAGAAGTTGGTTTTTATAACTTACCTCACATTTCAGTTGCCTTTAGTGGGCAGTATTACTCACATGTATTTTGGAGACCTTTATGTTTATGTTCCCCGGTGAAACTGACCTCTAATTCTACTTTCTAATATTAACCTGTACTAAGGCAATGCACATCTCGTAAAATGAGTCAGGTAGTGGCCTCTCTTCTTCCCATTCTCCAAACCAGCTTATATACGATAGGGATTATTGGCGCCTCTAAAGTTTGCATAATTTATCTGTAAAACCACCTGGGCCTGATGTTCTTGACAGAATTCGGGGAAGGCAGACTTCTGATTAGTGATTTAGAATACTTAAGATTACTGATTTATTCAGGTTTTCTATTTCTTCTTAAGTTAATTTTGGTAATTTACTTTTCTAGAAAAATATCTTATAAATTAATTGGCATAAAATTGTTCATAATATTCTAATGCTTTTTTAAAATACGTTTTTTAAAAAATATGTTTTTATTAATTTTAGAGAAAGAGAGGAAGGGAGAGAGAGAAACATTCGTGAGAAAGAAACATCAATGGGCTGCCTCCTGCACATCCACCCCTGGGGATTGAGCCCACAATCCGGGCATGTGCCCTGACCGGGAATTGAACTGGCAACCTCTTGGTGCACAGGGCAACGCTCAACCAAATGGGCCAACATCGGCGAGGGCTCTGATGCTTTAAAAACCTCTATAATATATGAAATTGTATCCTTTTCTCATTCATAATATTGTGTTTTTAAAAATCAGTTTTATTCAAGGTCTATTTGATCAAATTTCTTATCTTCCTATTACTTTGAATTTTTGCCATTAAAAATATTATTTTTTTACTTCTTTCTTCAGATTTTATTTGGAGTTTCTTTTCTGGCTTCCTGAGAACTTAGCTCATTAACTTTCAAGCTTCCCTCTTTTTTAAACAGGCATAACAAGTGGACCTCTTTTGCAGTTTCCAACAAATTTTGACAAACTCTTGGTCATATGGTTCCAGATATTTTGTAATTTTCATTGTTATTTCCTCTTCAACTGAGTTAAGAGAACATTTGTTAAGTCCTTAAGCACATTACATTTTTTTAATGCTGATTTTTATTTTACTTGCTATGAGGATGGAGTATATATCTGTACATACGTTTCTTAAATAGTTAAGACTTCCTTTGTGATCTTGCATGTGGTCAATTCTTGTAAATGTTCCACTTATACTTGAAAGGAATATATATTTCCTATGCCCTGGGTACAGAGTTCTTTTGATCTATTAGATAAAAGTTTAAATCTCGTTTACAAAGCTTCTGCATTTAAAAAAAAATAGATTTATTATTGTCTATTGATTTTTCGAGAAAGAGGGGAAGGGAGAGAGAAAGAAACATCGATTTGTTGTTCCACTTATTTATGCATTCATTGGTTGATTCTATGTGCCCTGACCAGGGATCGAACCTGCAACCTTGGTGCATCAGGGGACACTGTAACCAACTGAGCTACCCAGCCAGGACAAAGCTTCTGCCTTCTTACTAAGGTTTTGTCCCAGCTCCCATGTCTATCAGTTTGGGGTAGATTTGGTTTGAAATCTCCCGCTAGGACTGTGTACTTGTGCATTTTTCCTCTAAAAAATGTCAGGTTCCTTTGCTTTATAGAGTTCATGCATAATCATGGCTATGTTATTTGGCACCTAGTTCAAAGTGACTTTACTGTCTTGCATACCTTCATTTTATTATCAGTCTCTTTATCTGTGTTAATACTTGTTTATCTTTTCAATATATTTTATTGATTTTTTTACAGAGAAGAAGGGAGAGGGATAGAGTTAGAAACATCGATCAGCTGCCTCCTGCACACTCCCTACTGGGGTTGTGCCCGCAACCAAGGTACATGCCCTTGACCGGAATCGAACCTGGGACCCTTGAGTCCGCAGGCTAACGCTCTATCCACTAGCCAAACCGGTTAGGGCAATACTTGTTTTTCTTAAATTCCATGTTCTCTCACATTAATATTGCTTTTAACCGGTTTTTTTTTTAAATCTACCTCTATGTTTATAATATTCATGCAGAGTGTTAATTAGGTATTTTCACCTATCTACTCTGTTTAGTCTATTTACATTCCTGGTGAGTACCAACTATATAGATTTATTTCTATCACACTATTTTGTATTTTCTAAATGTAATTCACATGTTCCCGTTTCTGCCCGGCCATCTTCCTGCCTTCTATTGTCTATATTCTTTTGCTTATCCCTGCTCTCTCCCTCATCCCCCATCTCCATAAACATCCAGATTGGGAAGCTGTAGCAGACTGTTAGGGTAGTTGCCTACCTCACATCCAGTATCTTTCTCCTACTTTGAAACAGAATAGTTATTTTTAGCTGGGTGTACTGCTGACTAGAATAAAAATGCACTTCCCAAGCTCCCCTGTCAACGAGGTACAGCAAGTGAGATGTAGCTGAAGGGCTGTGGCAGACTTCCGGGAAGTCTCTTTATTCTTTATTTTTAAATATATTTTTATTGATTAATATATTTTTATTGATTTAATATATTTTTATTTTTTCAGAGGAAGGGAGAGAGAGAGAGAGAGAAACATCAATAATGAGACAGAATCATTGATCAGCTGACTCCTGCAAGCTCCACACTGGGATAGAGGCCGCAACCCGGGCCTGTACCCTGAATCAGGAATCGAACTGTGACCTCTTGGTTCATAGATCGACGCTCAACCACTGAGCCACGCCAGCTGTGCAGGAAATCTCTTTAAAAGGGAGGTAGCTTGCAGTACATCCATCCTGGGCCAGGAGGATACATGATAAGTGCAAGGATGGTGGCGCAGAAAGACAGAGGAACCTGGGTCTCAGATCACCTTAGAGCTGCCGTACCAGTCCCGGGTACCATCTCCTATACTTCATTTACAGGAGAGAGAACAAATGTCTCTCAAGGCTAAGCTATGAACTGGGGTCTCTCTCTTTTTTTTCCTCAAATATATTTTATTGATTTTTTACAGAGAGGAAGGGAGAGGGTTAGAGAGTTAGAAACATCGATGAGAGAGAAACATCGATCAGCTGCCTCCTGCACACCTCCTACTGGGGATGTGCCCGCAACCCAGACACATGCCCTTGACTGGAATCGAACCTGGGACCCTTCATTCCACAGGCTGATGCTCTATCCACTGAGCCAAACCAGCCAGGGCTAAATGGGGACTCTTAAA
>NW_006291007.1:1042425-1061854 GCF_000327345.1 Myotis davidii
AACTAAAAAAAAAAAAAAGACCGTACCCTTTTATGTAATGATGTTTACTTTGAATTTATATTAGTTCACACAAACACTCCATTCATGCTTTTCTTCCAGCCCTCCGGTCCAGTTTAAGAACCCATTGTGGCCCTCGAGTCAAAAAGTTTGCCCACCCCTGCTATAGATGGTTCTAGTATTTTAATTTTTTTTTAAATGCACATTTAACTACTGATTTTAGAACCGTGGTTCTTTTCTAGTTAATTAAATAAATCTAATCTATTTTATAAAATCCTCTGTTCAACTCTAGTTCTTGTGTTGAATGCTTTCCTGTTAGGTTTGCCTCCCTTCTTGCTGGGTGAGGCAGGTTGAAGCTGACATGCAGAGAAGCCGAGAGGCAAGAAGAGGAAGCGTTCTAATGAATTCTAGTCTGTACCCCTCCTGTTCCAGAGGTTTGATTATATAAACCAACAAATTGCGCTTGTTTGTTGTCACTTGAGGCCAAAGAATCCTGATGAAAATAAATAGAAAGCACCCTAGCCGGTTTGGCTCAGTGGATAGAGTGTCAGCCCAAGGACTGAAGGGTCCCCGGTTCAATTCCGGTCAAGGGCACGCACCTCACTTGCAGGCTGCAGAAGGCAACCATTGATGTGCCTCTCTCACATCGATGTTTCTCTCTCTCTGTCTCTCCCCATCCCTTCTCCTCTCTCTAAAAATCAATGGAAAAAATATCCTTGGGTGAGGATTATCAACAACAAAAAAAGGTAGAGAGTTAGAAACATCGATGAGAGAGAAACATCGATCAGCTGCCTCCTGCACACCTCCTACTGGGGATGTGCCCGCAACCCAGACACATGCCCTTGACTGGAATCGAACCTGGGACCCTTCATTCCGCAGGCCGATACTCTATCCATTGAGCAAAACCGGTCAGGGCTGGGGTCTCTTTTATTAGCAGCTGAATGCAATTCCTTACACAGACACTATAGACCAGCAATGGGCAAACTACGGCCCGCGGGCCGTGGGCCGTTTGAAATGAATAAAACTAAAAAAAAAAAAAAGACCGTACCCTTTTATGTAATGATGTTTACTTTGAATTTATATTAGTTCACACAAACACTCCATTCATGCTTTTCTTCCAGCCCTCCGGTCCAGTTTAAGAACCCATTGTGGCCCTCGAGTCAAAAAGTTTGCCCACCCCTGCTATAGATGGTTCTAGTATTTTAATTTTTTTTTAAATGCACATTTAACTACTGATTTTAGAACCGTGGTTCTTTTCTAGTTAATTAAATAAATCTAATCTATTTTATAAAATCCTCTGTTCAACTCTAGTTCTTGTGTTGAATGCTTTCCTGTTAGGTTTGCCTCCCTTCTTGCTGGGTGAGGCAGGTTGAAGCTGACATGCAGAGAAGCCGAGAGGCAAGAAGAGGAAGCGTTCTAATGAATTCTAGTCTGTACCCCTCCTGTTCCAGAGGTTTGATTATATAAACCAACAAATTGCGCTTGTTTGTTGTCACTTGAGGCCAAAGAATCCTGATGAAAATAAATAGAAAGCACCCTAGCCGGTTTGGCTCAGTGGATAGAGTGTCAGCCCAAGGACTGAAGGGTCCCCGGTTCAATTCCGGTCAAGGGCACGCACCTCACTTGCAGGCTGCAGAAGGCAACCATTGATGTGCCTCTCTCACATCGATGTTTCTCTCTCTCTGTCTCTCCCCATCCCTTCCACTGTCTCTAAAAACCAATGAAAAAATATCCTCAGGTAAGGATTAACAAAAAACAAACAAAAACCAGAAAGCGACTGCACAGACATGTTCTTGTGGCATTTGCCTAATTCATCCACAGGGAAGGCAACAGAAATGGAACAGATTTAAATTCTTAGAGAGGAAGTTGATTAAAAAAAAAAAAAGGATAATAATGAAGAAAAGACACAGGAAAAGCACCAGAAGAGAAAGATAAAAATGAAGGAATTAAAAATAATGAGTCCCAGAATGCTGCCTAATTTATCAAAGTTGTCAGCAGCAGTAGTTGAAAGTAAAAATATGTTCTTTACGAAAAAACAGACTAAAGTTACCAAACAGGATTAGATCTCATAGGAGTAATAAAAAGCAGACGTAATGGTCAATAACACAACTTTTTATTTCAACTATTTAAAACAACCCGAGGATAATACTTAAGTACCAAACCTCCTCTTAAAACTCTATCTGGTCATTTTGTATTCAGATATAATATACAGATGGTGTATTACAATTTAGTTCAAGATTATTTTTTTAAAAAAGCCAGCCATTGGTGTTAGCCCAGGGCAGAAGTTCAGGCATATGATATAATTTATAATTAAAAACAATTTTACCTGGGACACAAACAACTGTTTTACCTAGCCCCATTAACAACAACAATTGATTTACTATAATTACCTAAAATCTACACACCAGGAATAAAAATTCTATTACAACATTTGCTTTAAGTATCTATTCTTCAATTTGATTTACTATCATTACCTAAAAAGCAAGCCATACCTACATTCTCGCTAACATATATCATGGGCAGCCAGAAAAGAAAAGGATTACCTTCGATGCAAGGTTGTCCACTAATGCGATCATAGAATTCTTAAATAAGGTGGCAGCGGTCAGAGGGCGCTTGGTCACCTCCGTGATGCTCAGTTTGCCTTCGGGCCACATATTCTTCAGCACAGGATTTGAACTGAGAAGCACAGGAAGAGCAATTCAAACAGGCTGAACAAGAACTGCTAAGCAATCCTGCCAGACGTACCCTGGGAGGCACGACTAGACCACAGACTGAACTCGGAAGGCCTAATTGGAGAAACAATTCCATCCAGAAAATGATGCTGCAAGATGTCCAAACTGTACTGCATTAAAAAAAACCTCTTTGAAATGACATCTATATTATTATGATCTAATACCCTCAAGGAGTTAACATAGGTTTTACAATCTACACATAAAATAAAATAGTCTGGGTGGTAGTTACAGGAATGAGTGCAAACCACTAGCAGGGAAATGACTCTCAATGTTATGGTAGAAAACATGAACACCAAAGTATCTTCTGATTGAAACAAATGTTCACACAGAATAGGTGACACCACAAACAGGCAGGTCTTTCCAAAAGTCCAGAGAGGAAGGTAAAATAACCATCTCACACTGTCTTCTAGAAAGTCCCTCGCCTACAGTTGGATTGATGAGCCACTTACAGGTAGCACTGGCGGCTATAATCTGTTACTGAGGTGACACTAAGATGGCTGTGATCCAATTCTTGAAAGTGTGCTTCAGGCCAGCGTTCCGTGCTCACCACGGAATAGTCATTATGTGGCTCCGTGGAGATATTTTTAAAACCCGTGGGGTGGTCTCAACTCGGATTTTCTTCCTGTTTCATTTCGGGTGCTTTTGATTTTCAAAGATTAAAATGTGAAACCTTGCTGGCTTCCTGGAAACTTTTGTCAGGTTTTTCTTTTCCTTTTTTAAACTGGGGTTTGAGACTAGAAAAGAATTAACATGGGCATTTTTTTTTTTTTTTTTTGCTAATGGTGTTTACTACTGCCATTATTTTCTCCTGGTATAAAATTGAGAAAATTGAGTTGGTTTCCCAAATACCTAGTAAATTTCTATATAGAGCAGCTCAAAATAATTGCTGCAAACATGCTAAGGACCGATGAGGTGAGGGGAAGATTTACCGGGTCTCTGAGTGAAGACAGAGCCACACTTGCTGACCCTCCCTGCCACTTGCAAGAAAGTGGCTATAAAATAATGCCCTGATCTGTGGCTTATGGACCCAGTTTTTTCACTTTCTAGTTTTATTCCATAAATTTCCAAGGATATGGCCTTTCCTCTGATGACTATCTGTACAGTAAGTTGCAGTCAACAGATGTTTAATCTTTTTGCACCTTTGACAAGATCATCCTTATTGTGAAATGAATTCATCTTTGCTTGACGCCTTTAATTGTTGGATTTATGGAAGTTCCTTTGTTCGACTCTGTGTTTACCAAGCGATTAAACATTTTGGATTTTATGAGTAATGTTTTTGAGTCAATTAATAAACAGAATTCTCACTGCTGTTTTGACTTCCCTAGTGGGTTTTCCAATAGGAAAAAAAAATAGCTTGTCATACCAACGCAAGTATTCCATTCCACATGACCATTAGACCTTCCTCCGGAAATGATCCACAGGCTGTTCCGTTTCTTCATTTGTCCTGTGAGCTCAGGGTTACGTGGAACCACCCCTGGGAGGTGGAGCCGTTCCCGGGGAGCTGAACTGGGGCCATGATGAATTCCCGAAGGTAAGGAACGCCACCTGGGGCAGTCTCTTGGTACACAGCCCGGCTCTGCCTTCTTCCCTTAGCAACAAACCCACAGACATTGCCACTGGCCAACGAAGGCCATTTTTTCTAATTTGAGTTTTTGACGTTTTCTACACAGAGCCATGCCAGACTCTGTCCTTTGTCCCTCTAACCTGATAAGTTACAAACTGAAACTCCTTTCTGAAAGTCCCTTTTCCCCATGGCCAGCTCTTACAGGGTCCCCTCTGTCTGTAACATCCTAATGGCACAGCCCCATCAGCACTCCTGGTGGCATGCATGCAGATGAACCATTTCCCAGCAAAACTGCTGGAAACAACAGTCTAAACACAACGTCGCCACATTCTCATTTTCTCCATCCCCTGGAGCCCACTTCCATCACACACTGGCCTTCCACAACTCTACGGAGACCCGTGTTGTCAAGAGTCCCACTGATGTTCATGTCAGCCAACCCAACAGTGCGTCTCGGTCCTCACCTCACTCTGCTTTGGACAGATTTTTGACACGGTTTATACCTTTTTCTTCTCAACGCACTTTTTCCTTGGCTTGGCCTCGCTGACACCAGATTCCGGATTTTCGTCCTGCCTCGCTGGCCTGCTCAGTGTCCTTTGCTAGTTCCTCGTTTCTTTCTTGACTCTAAATGCTGAAGCGTCTCAAGGGTTCTTTTTTTGACCTCTCCTCTCTCTTATTTTTTAATCTATGTTTCCCCTAAATCCAGTCTTAAGACTTTAAATACTATCAATGAATTGATACCCCAAACCCCACCTTTACCCTGAGTCCCAGAGGCATACATGCGATTGCCTATTTGGCATTTTCAACTGGATGTTCCATATAATATGCACCTCCGGCATAAAATATCCTAGACGAAGCTCTCGATTTCCCTCACCAGATTAGCTCCTCCTCTTGTCTTCCCCCATCAAGCATCCCTTCCTCACTGCTCAGGCATCCGCTTGGATTTCTGTTTTTCTCTCGCATCACACATCCCATTCATCAGCAAGTCTCGTTGGCTCTACTCACCAACTATCACCCACTCTGACCACCTTACATCATCTCTGTCACTACCATCCAAATCTCAGACTAGTCTCCTAACTGGGCTCCCCAGTTCTACTCTTGCCCTCAACAGTGTGTGCTTTATAAGGTAGCCCTAGTGATTTCTTTAATGTATAAATCACATCTGATCATTAATTCCAATGGCTGCCTTTCATTCTTCCTCCTTACCTCGGCTCATAGACTTTTCATAACCCAGGCCCTGTTGACCTCTGTAAATACTCATTCCTTGTCACTCTCCCCATCCCTCTTTTTTATGCCACAATGACCTTCTGGCTGTTCTCAATGCTCCCAAACTCATTCTTACCTTAGCACCTTGGTACTAGCTGTTCTCTCTACCCGAAATGCTCTTCTTCCCCACTGTTCACAGCTCACTCCCCCACTTCATTCAGGTCTCTGCTCAAATATCACCTCTTTTAAGAAGCCTTTCCCACCACCCTATCTACAATGCCTCCCCTGCCCTTCCTTGCTTGCACCCTTCAATCTTTTTTTTTTTTAATCCTTGTTGAAACAAGGTCACCAGAAATTTTGGTTGCCTCCCCCCCCCAAAAAAACTGGGAGAGAGATCACCCTTCCACCTTTTACCTACTTTATTTTTCTTCACAGCATTTGTCACTACCTGGAAGTTAGCTGTCTTTGTTTACTGACTGCCCCCTCTACTAGAATATAAGACGCAAGGGGGCAGGGACTTTATCTAAATTTCTCCCACAGCTGTACTCCAGAGCATGGAAGAACGTGTGGCTCAGAGGTGCTCAGAACCTCTTTGATGATCCACTGACCAACTGACTGAGGAGACTTGGTAAATGAGTGTCTACAGTTCTCTAACCCATAGAAGTAGCTGGCTGAGCATCCTTCTTTCTTCATGGGCCTTCTTTCCGAAGTATCATGCTGGGTTTGAACTTGTTTTTTCCCCTTTTCTGGGATTGTGAGAAGATTATGTCCACTCAGAATCTACCATCACTGATTCCAGCTGCCACTTGGACAGCAGAGGGACCGCTTCGTTGGGGGCAAAGATACTACAGTGGGAATCGGAGTGTGTAAGGTTTTCAGCTGTGCCAGAGGTTATCTGACACCTTACATTCGCCACTGTCCCAGCCAGGGACTCCTCCTGAATATTCTGGTAGGGGGTGCCAGAAGGATGACAGCAGTAAACAGAGAAACTGAGGCCACCCAAGGGCAATCAAAGAAAATCATATTCATAGCAGGTCCCTGTCCTGAGTCTATTGATTGTTATAATTACAGAGTAATTTACCAAAAAAAATCTTAAAGTTGTAACATAAAAATAATCATGTGCATATATACTGTGCAATATATGTCAAAGTGTTTAATATAAAGATAGTAAAATTTAACCCTACCTGTTATACATCAGGCGCTTGAAATCTTGAAATAAAGTGTCTTTATTTTTGTCAATAAAACCGATGACAGAATAGCTAATGGAGGAAAAACACAGAAAATGTTCATTACTCACCAAGCAAGAGCCACATTTAAAGCTTTTCTAGAAATCTACAACACCCTCCCACTGTTAATTATGCAATCAATTTATGAGGCTGATTCTGTCCTCAATGTCCTGTGTTAAGGAACATCAAATTTTACCTCCTAAATAAAGGGGCTATTGTTTCTATTCTTCAAAAGCAGAGCAAACATCATTACCATAATTACAATTAAGATCATTTTCTACTGGCTTACTGCTTACCTCAAGAAGATGACTCTTAAAATACAGACAGCTGTATTTATCATCCGGCATTACTACGATAAAAGCAAACCAGCGAGACACAGGAGCTAACGGCCTCATCCGTAGGGAGGTCAAGGGGCTTGCCTAAGGTTCGCTCAGTGTGTTCGGGGTGGGATAAAAGAATCCAAGGAGAGCCGCAAAGGATGGTAAGAGCTGGATAAGCAGAGGAGAAAGCAGAAGGCAGATCACACAGGGAAATAGATTAAACAAAGGGAAGGAAGCAGGCACATGCATGACATTCTTGGAAAAAAAGGAGGAGGTCAGTATTCATGGTCTGGAGCAGTGGTTCTCAACCTTCTGGCCCTTTAAATACAGTTCCTCATGTTGTGACCCAACCATAAAATTATTTTCGTTGCTAATTCATAACTGTAATGTTGCTACTGTTATGAATCGTAATGCAAATATCTGATATGCAGGATGGTCTTAGGCGACCCCCGTGAAAGGGCCATTCGACCTCCAAAGGGGTCACAACCCACAGGTTGAGAACCGCTGGTCTGGAGGAAGGGAGATGAGTAAGGTCTTGAAAGCCCAGTAGATGGTGAGAAAGGTGGGAATGGGACCTGTTCTTCTGCAGTGACAGGCATGGCCTCTAGGTGGCGCACACTCAGGGCTGGGGGTATAAAAGTCATGGAGGATTCTGGGTGATGGTAACTCTAGATGCAGCTGCTTCTTACAGCTCTGTTTTCTCACCTGTCTACATGTCCCCTCGACAATCACATCAATGCACACAGTTCTCAGATCTCTAACCCCGAACCCTCGCCAATATTTCAGCCTTGCATACTTGCAAGAAAGTCCCATCATGCTATGCTGCCCCTGAGGTGGGGGGATGGGGGGGAGACTTGCCTCCCCAACTCTAGGTCTTCTTCCTAATACCTTCAAGCCATTTTTGACTGAACCCTTGAAGTCATCTGACTCAATCTATCGTGTAACCCATAAAACTCAAACTTCCAAGCCCTTATTTTGGGCCTTGAAGACTCATTATGATTTGATCTGAATCTATTTTTCCAGGCATTTCTACTTGTCTTTGCTACAAAAAGGACACGCTCCTGTCAAATGGACCCAGTAGCTATTTCCTGAATGTTTAGCACTCTTCCCACTTGTTCCTATAAAAATAATCCCCAGCATCCAAGGACTGCATCAAGGATCCGAGGCAGCATCGGCTTCCCTGGGTGTATTACACACAGCTAGAAGGATGATATCATTTCCTTATTCTGAATCCTGACAACAAGTCCATATGGCAACTATTTCAGACCATCTTTTATTGTATCAATGTAAGCATGTAAATGTGTGTGTATATATACGTATTTATATAGATAATATAAAAATGTATGTGTATAAATACATACACACACCACCATATGTGCATGTATGCGTCTTACGTGGAAAGCTCTTTGTGGGCAGGGGCCATACTTTATAAAGCACCATGCACACAGAAGATGTCCAGTAAAAACCTAAAAAAGGACTGGAGGGCTCAGCATAGAGGCAGGTGAGATTTAACACAGACACACCCAATAGGAGGCGGCAATGTGACCGTAGAGGATACACTTCAACCAAATGGGCCTAGTTGCTGAAAAGACATCTGGCCACAAAGCCTCACACACCCCCTTTTTACTAGCTCCCAATCCTATCACTGCTCCATCCCCAGCTCCTTCCCTCTTCTGCACTCAGAGAGGTCGGCCAGAGTTCTGGAGGTCAGGAAACCTACTTATTGTCTCAGCTCTCCATGAACATGCTGTGTAACCCTGGGTATGACTTTTTACACTCTCTGCATAGGTTTTCTCATCTGTAAAACGAAAGGGCTGGCCTGGTGGTCTCTAAGGCCTCTCTGTCCAGCCCTGCTTCTATGCCACTGCGAGCGAGATGAAAGCACCCAGTAAGCGAGGCCTGGGTTTGCAGTGGGAGACAGCTGTTCTTCCCTCCTCAGTATTCTGGAACCCGGGAACAGGACCAGAAAAAGAGGAAAATGGTGCCATACCAGCCCTAATGGCTAGTGTGACAGATGGGGTGATAATTTCAAGCCATATTATTTTATATGATTCCAGAGTTTTAATTTAAATCAGGAACAGCTATTAAAATTTCTTCAGATGTCTTTTCAGCATGTAGAGATCATCATTTGCCTTTTTATAGTTGTTTCATCTCTTCCTATAATGGGTTTTATGAATATAAACAGAATTCCTAATGTAAACCATAAGGAGAAAGAACAAGAGAGGCCTTTAAACAGTAAGGAGCAGTGTTCAGTGGACAAAGCTTACTAAGTACAGTGGGCTGAAAAATGCCCCTGAACAGCATCCATGCCTAACTCCTTAGACCCTATGAATGTTGACCTTATATGATAAAAGGTGTGGTTATGTGAGGGATGATGAGAGGAGAAGCTTCACAAGTGTAGTTTTAGCTTAGAAGCAGATGAGATTTAACACAGACACACCTAAGAGAAGGCAGCAATGTGACCACAGAGGCAGAGCCTGGAGTGATGGGGCCACAAGCCAAGGAATGCTTGCGGCTGCCCGAAGCTGAAAAAATGCTCTTCTCTAGAGTCTTCAGAGTGTGGCCTTGCCGACACCTCGATTTCAAATTCCTGGCCTGCCTAACTGTGAAAGAATAAATTTCTCCTGTTTAAGCCATCAATTGAAGATAATTTGTTACAGCAGCCCTAGGAGACTAAAATGCTAAGGTAGTTACATTTTTTTAAGTTATATTTTCTTGTCAATTTCTACTTTTATTGTAATCAGAAAATGTGGCTCCTGCAAATTTTACTTTTCAAAAAATATTTGATAAATAAAATGGCAAAACTGGTCATGATGAGTGACTCTCACTTCAGGGCCCGTGTGTCTGCTGCCTCTTCTGCTTGGAACTCCCTCGCTTCTCCCTCCTCTCTTCCTAGTTCTTTGCCCTGACTAAACTCTTTTACTTTGAGGACTCAGCTTGGGTATCACTTCCTCCAGCAAGACTTCTCTATACTCCTCTCTGGGGGAAGCATTTCTGCTCAGTGTCCCCATAATGCCTGGGCATCTCTGCCTTCCATTCATCTTCTTTATAGTGACCAACAATGTATCTGCTTATATCTTCCTCTACACCAGTGGTTCTCAACCTCCTGGCCCTTTAAATACAGTTCTTCATGTTGGGACCCAACCATGAAATTCTTTTCGTTGCTACTCCATAACTGTAATGTTGCTACTGTTATGAATCGTAATGTAAATATCTGATATGCAGGATGGTCTTAGGCGACCCCTGTGAAAGGGTCGTTCAACCGCCAAAGGGGTCACGACCCACAGGTTGAGAACCGCTGCTTTACACTATTACCTTCTTCAGAGAAAGGCCCATCTCATCTATTGTTCTATCCTAGTCCTTAACTTGGTTTATTTGTCCATCTGTTGATTTTGACTGACGAACAACTATGCCAGGAGCTGTGCATGGCCACATAGTGTGTGCTCAATAAATGTTTGAAAGGCAAGGAATGCATGAAGCGATGCCAATTTTTATTTTTATGTGGAAAGATTAAAAGAGGCCTATAAAATGACTGAAAATAATGCAAATGAACAGGAAAACAAACTATATTTCCCCCCGGTTATAATTTCTGAAGTGAGGTTGCATGCAAACATCACGTTAGGTGCCAAAGTAAGATACTCACACTACATCCCCTGCGTAATGTCGAATTCGAAAGTCCCGATCAAACTCCAGGATTTTGTCTGAGGCACAGAGCTAAGAAATCAAGAAGAAGATTATTTTTAAAACAGCCATTTACACTTTCCTAAAAATATATCCCAATTTCATTGAAGAAGATAATTTTGTTACAAAATCGTGATATCATTATGAATGAAATCACACTGTGTGGGGCTTGATTTAAATATTCTGCTTGTGTGGTAATGACTGGGAGTTTCACTAGAAACCCACACAGCACCCCCTGCTATGGAATATGGGCGAATGACCAAGTTCTGGACAACGGAAGGAGTGGAAGTGAGGTGAGGCTGTTCCAGGTCAAAGCTGGTAAGAAATGGGCAATCGTCCTCTGTACTTTCTTTTCTCCTCCCACTAGTTGGATGCAAAGAAGGACACAGGGGATGGAAGAAGCAGAAGATGAAAGAAGTGTGGGTCCTTGGAAGAGAAATAGACTTCTATTGTCTAAGATACTTAAATCTTGGCTGCTATCATATATCCTATATAATTAAAAGCTAATATGCTAATTAGACCGAACAGCAGAATGACCGTCTGGACACCCTCCCGGATGAAGCTGGGCCTGTGAGGGCCAAGCCCCTTGCACAAATTTCCTGCATCGGGCCTCTAGCATCCTATATAATAAAAGGCCAATATGCACATTGACTGAACAGCAGAATGACCGGTTGCTATGATGTGCACTGACGACCAGGGGGCAGGCGCTCAACGCAGGAGCTGACCCCTGGTGGTCAGTGCACTCCCACAGGGGGAGCACCGATCACCCAGAAGCCAGGTTTACGGCTGGTGAGCACAGCAGCAGTGGTGGGAGCCTCTCCTGCCTCCATGGCAGCGCTAAGGACCCCTCGGGGGATGTCTGACTCCTGGATGTAGTGCGCTGGGCCTCTAGTATATATAGATTTAAGAATAGTTTATTGATTTTTAGAGAGAGAGGAAGGGAGGGAGAAACATCGATGTGAGAGCACATCAATCAGCTGCCTCCTGCATGCCCCCTACTGGGGATTAAGCATACAACCTGGGCATGTGCCCTAGACTGGGAATCGAACCAGCAACCTCCTGGTGCATGGTAAGATGCCCAACCGAGACAGGGCTCTTGGCAGGCCAGCCTACCCTGACTGATACGGTTTCATTCTCCATGTTCCACTTAAGGAGGGCATTTAAGTGCTTGCTGTCTGCTAGGCATGTACATCTTTCAATCCTCACAACTGATATTTGAAGTAAGTATCATGAGCTTTCCTTTTCACACAAGGAAACTAAGGCTCAAAGAAGTCAGGCAATTGGCAGAAGGTCACACAACCATTAACTGGTAGCTCTGGAAGGATCCCTGGGACCGAATGTAATGTCTGTGCTTCCCATGCACACAGTAGCCTGGCTTATCTGCCTTCTGCTAAGCTGGGACCCCATTCAGGCCTGTCATTGCTTAGAGATCAACCTTGATTCCTCTCTCTCTTATTAACCTCTTGCTTTGTTTTAAGTCCTCATCCAAGGATATGTTTTTTATTTTACATTTTTTTTGAGAGAGAGAGAGACATCATTAGCTCTCTCTCGTATGTACCCTGACCAGGGATGGAACCTGCAACCTAGGTATGTGCTCCAATTGGGGATTGAACCCACAAAATTTTTAGAGTATGGGACAACACTCCAACCAACTTTTATAAAACGCTTTTATTTATAAAATCCCCAAAGGAAAAGGACCCAAGATATGTCTGTACTAATTAAATATTCTTACATTTGGATTCACAGTGATGAAAATATTCTGACAGCTTGGTTATTTCACTTCTTTCCTTCATTAGGCAAAAATCCCAGAAAATAACACATTTAAAAATTCCCCATCTTAGTGCTTGTCTGGGGGATGATGCTGGAGGAAGGAGCCACCTGGTCCAAGAGATGGCCAAACCCAGGCTCCCACACTTAAAAAAGAAGGAGAAAGAGAAATAGAAAGAGGGAGAGGGAGGGAGGGAGAGAAGGTGGGAGCGGGGACGAAGGAGAGAGAGAGAGAGAGAAGAGGGAATCCCATCTCTACAGATTAATAACTGTTCAACATTTCCGATCAAATCAGTAGCAACTGCTTAAATGCACTATGTACAGTTGCTACCTTAAGAATAAGATTATATTTCAAAATACTTGTTTGACACATTTAATTCCTGTGTATAAATGGCCAAGGTAACACATATAAAAAATGAGGTGATTTCTCACGGAGCGTCACAATTATTTTTTATTTTAAAATGAAGTAGAGCCTTGCATGTGTTAATTGAAAATTCAATATTCTGTAAGATTTACTTGGTATGACCATGACCAATTCATTGCAAATTTGACAAACACTGATGGTCTATCATCTGGTAGGCACAATTCTAGGCGAGTCTCCAAAACCTGAACAGTGATTACAAAGGACATGTTTAACCCAGTCCTCCAAAACAGGACGCTGGCCAGCGTGATCATGCCATCTCTAACGACATCATGCTAAAGGATTTAGGTTGCTTCTAACTTTGCTCACTGCTCTGTCCCCAGCGCCCAGGATTGTACCTGAAAAATGAGAGGCACTTAGTAAGTATTTGCATTATAAATGGGGAACAACTAAAGGGACAGTAGTAAGTGAAAACCGACGTGTAGTAGGGCTGCAAGTCATTCCTCAATAGCAGACCAAGGAGAATATTTTAGAAATAAACTATCCTAAAATAATATCAGCTAGTAATCTGTATCTGGATGGTTTGTGCTTTGTCTAGTTAACTGTGGAATCTTCCTATTCTGATTACATAATTTCAAAGGGGATGAAGTTAGAGAACATATTTCTTCGTGCTGAACAATGGAGTGCATCCTAGATTTACATGGGATGACGGAGGAGCAGAAATGTGTGCCCCATTTCTGTGGAAGTGAGGAAGAATGGGGATTGGTCTTCCTCTAGCTTATGGCTGCTAGACAAGCCTGCATTTGTAGGAAACACTTGGGGATGATGGTGTACCCCCTCCTAGGACAAATATTAATGGTATACTGCCATGCGAGGCAGAGCACAAAGGTTTGACAACCACAACTGCCACCAATTATTCGGAAATGGGATCTACAGCTAACACTTTTTTTTTAGGATGTGAAAAATGGGGGGAGGGTTGGTTAAAAAATATACCCATGCATATAAGGAACGACTTTCCTTGCAACAACTGGAATTACAGCTAGAATTTCTCTGTTTTTAAGAAAGTCACATAGTCTGGCAAAGCACACATACCACATCTGATAGCTGAGGGCTGTAGTAAAAAGTCGAGGACAAAAGCTATTTTCAGTGCCAGAATGATGATCAGGGCTGCGGGAGCAAAATCGAGCACATGCACAAGGACTCTGTACCTATTGGTTAGCAATGACATCATCCCTTTTCCTATTTCTAGTCAATTGAGCAGTCTGGAGCGCCCTCTCCTGGATGATATGAGTTTTATCAACCTTGTCCTCCTATAAATCAGAGAAGGCAGAATTTATCCGCAGCAATAAATCCTTAACTGGAAGCTTATGGCCTGCGTTGACTGGACACATGGTTGTGATAACCCAACATAGGAAGTCATTTAAGTCTGCCACACAATGCAGAAACCTCACGCATGAACGCGAGAGGACGTTCTCAGTACACACGTTACCTTGCGGCTGGAGAAGTGCCCATGTTTGCCCAGCTTGCTGTTCAGTGCTTCGAGGAACATTGCGTCGGTGACCTTGCCGACGTTCATGCAGGCGTCATCCAAGATGGCGATGATCCCCTTGTGCTGCTGCTCCACCAGGTCCACGATGATCTGATTGTTGAAGTAGTCGATCTGCGGGACACAGCACAGAGGCAATGCCCAAGGAAGCAGGGGCCGGACCCGGAAACACCAGTGCCCCGTGTGCATCAGTTACATCAAGCTCCCTCCATGGTAAACATGTGAATGACACCTGTGAGGTCTGACACTCAAATTCCCTCAGAGGCTTCTTTGCAACAGGAGACACTCTCTTCGATGAGAATAGGTCCAGGCAAAAATTATAAAGTGGGTAACGTTTCTCCCATCACTACCTGCTGTTTTAATCTTGTCTCCGCCTCCTGCACCTGACCCTGCTCCTTCAGACTCTCAATCCCCTAATCTGCTTGCCATTAACCACAAGACCCAGACTGCACTAAGTGCCAGCCAATAACCTTAAAGTATCATTTAACATATAATTTGACGAAGTGAAGGTATTATGTAGAACTTGCATTCTATGGACCTGGATTAAAACCCAAAGGAACATTCCCCTCCAGTTTCCCAAAGTTAACAAGCCTATATGGGTATAACAGAGTTTTGAAGTTTTTCAGGATATACCATAAAGAATGTAATGCTGAGATTAAGTATCTATAAGAGATAAGAATGAGCTTTTCATTTACTTCCATAAGCTGAATAAAGTTATAAGTAACTCCTGGCTTTTTGGCAACTGCAATACATGAACCGTTTACATCAGCGGTCGCCAACCTTTCAGACCTCATGGACCACCAGTGGTCCGTGGACCACCGGTTGGCGACCGCTGGCTTATACAACAATTCTCTCCTACACCTGTTCATTCTGCTGTCCTGCAGCTCACACATCACCTGCAGCTCACAGAGAGCACAGGGGCCTGGCTGGGTGAGCTGTGCCTCATGCAAGGATAGGCGGCTGATTGTCTTACATTTTAATCTGTGTGTGAATGTGCTGCATCTCATTGATGAGGTGCCTGAACTGAGAGCTGTCTCTATTAACTTCTGTAAGATCCATAACTCAAAATAGATTATTAAAGTGCCCTATTATTCCTGTTCCGTGCTATTTAAAATCAAGGACTCATGCCGGTTATTTGTCTGTGGTTTTCAGCTCCATTTCTAGTCTTTTAAATTCTTTTGTATTTTACAGACACAAAGTCTCAAAATGGGTGGCTTTTCCTTCCTTTTTTGTACTCTTCTGCTTTGTCTAAATCAGTGGTTCTCAATAGAGGGTGACTTAGGGCCCTGGGGATATTTGGCGACCTAATGTCTGCTGACATTTAAAACAATTTTTTTCAAATTTTTATTGATTTCAGAGAGGAAGGGAGAGGGAGAGAGAGATAGAAACATCAATGATGAGAGAATCATTGATCGGCTGCCTCCTGCACGCCCCACACTGGAGATCGAGCCCACAACGTGGGCATGTGCCCTGACTGGGAATCAAACCATGACCTCCTGGTTCATAGGTCAATGCTCAACCACCGAGCACACCGGCTGGGCTGTCTGCTGACATTTGTAATGGTCACATCTAGAGAGTGTTACGGGCCTCCAGTGGGAAGAGGCCAGGGATGCTGCTAAATAAACATCCTACAGTGCACAGGACAGGCTCACATCAAAGATAGGTCTGGTCCAAATGTCGCTAGTACAGCGACAGAGACGTCCTGGCCTAAATATTTACCTTTCTTGTAGCATTTATTACATTTCTAATTAGGGAGAAAAGTTATTTCCATCTTTTGGGAAAATATCCTTAAAATACTCAACAAGCAAGAACTCTATATTAATGAATAGCTGAAATTTTACACTTTGGGATGGGGGAGTTAGAGACTAAGTCTTTTGTCCCAGGGACAAAGAAGTAGGTTCCCTACAATTCTAATGATATAAACCAAAAGTGACTCATCTTTGTTAAAGAGTCTAGTAACTGTTAGTTCGTAAGTTTCATGCTGCTTAAAGTAGTGGCTTCCAAACCAGCAGCAACTGGCATCTCCAGGAGGTTTCTTAGGGGACCCAGGGGCATGCAGAGATGTGGGGGGGGGGGCAGGGTCTGGGCCCCCCAGTCCCAGTCCAAGTTAAGCAGCTTTGTGCCAAGACTCAACAGTGAAACGTGACCTGCCAACTATGGCACCAAAGGCTTTTAAAATGGAATCACTTAGACAACCAGACATGTGTGCCTCCCAGTGAGAGTTCACACACCATCGGTAGAAAAACACTGGCCCCTGAACCTGGTTGAGATTCTAGATCTAACAACCACGGACATACAAAAAACAGAGAAACATAGTTGATGACAGCTCAGGAATCTGATCAGCAAAAACCAGACTCAGGAAATACAACGAAACAAAGGACCCGTAATCTTCAACAAAAGATGACAAGGAGAGAGAGAGAGAGAGAGAGAGAAGGAGGGGCTGACTGGGTGAAGAAAATCTATAGATATGTGAGAGGCCTATTAGCCAACCATAAGAGCTTTATTTGGATCCAAATTCAGACTGTAAAAACAAAACAAAAGAACTCTAAGACAATTGAGAAAAATGTGAAATCTGAACACTGACTGAACATGTGACACGAAGGAATTACTGTTAATATTTTAGGTGTGATAATGGTATTGTGCTTATGGTTTTTAGAGAAATATACTGAAATATTTACAGATGAAATAAGTCACATTATTGTCACATCACAGTCTGAGAATTGCTTCAAAATGACCTGGGGGTGGGTGGGTACAGTCCACTGATGACTGTTAAAGTGGGGTGATGCATACATTAAGTTTATTATATTATGATCTGTGCTTTTAGAATATATATTTGAAATTTCTGTAAAAAAAAAAAAAAAGAATGAATCACTATGTTCAGAAGTCTGGGGTTCTTAAAGGAAATACTTGCCCGGAATAGTGATTGTCATCTAGGGGGAGCTGGCATAGGGTCAGGCTTCTGCTCTCCCGAGGTCACGTATTTCATGGTTTATTTCACTAAAAATTTTTGCGTGTTCAGTGCTTTTGCTCCTTTTTCAGATGTTTGAAATCGCTTCCTGCAATTGTTGACTTTTCTCTTTATCAACCATGTCGGTGGAATTTGATACTCTGATGATTAAAGGATATTTTTGACCAGTATCTCTGAATCACATCTGGGTAGCAAGTTTTATGATTCAATTTGCTATAAAAACCTAAGCCTCAGTTTTAATTGGGTGTTGTACAACACATTCATTCTGAGAATGCTGCATATAAACTTCGAGTTACATCTGAATTGTGTTGTAAGAGTTCACTCCTTAAATCAAAATGGTAGGTAATCCTATTATAAAGTCATAGCACACTTTGGTTTATTTGAAATAGGCAAAATTGATACTGATATACTTGGAGAAAATTTTACGGCATTCTAATGTTTAACAAATGCAAGGCAAAGAGGCAATCTGAGGCAGGGACCCTAACATTGCTTCCTTTTTCCGAATGAGAGGAGAGGGACCGTGGGAAGGTAAAAAGGAATATAACAGTGATTAAAATATGGCCTTTCGAATAGTTTTTTCACTGCTATCATGCTGAATATCACAAAATAAATACTGACTTTATTTTTATTGTCTCTACTCTTTGACAAGAGGATAAACACAGTTTTATAAACACAGAAACTCAGGGACACTCCGATGCTTTTGCATGGCTCAAGTCTGTTCTTAAAATTGTTTAAAACAAAAATTCGAAAGAAAAATTACTAGGTCTCATTTCCATCATGATTGTCATGCTTTATAGCGGTGATCTCTGGATTTGCACCCGAGACCAGGCCTGCGTTCTGGTGACGTTATTACCAAGCTAGTGTGACTCTGACAAATATTACAGTTCACAAAGAGCCACGAAAAGAGAGGTGAGAGTGGAATTGTGACATGCAGGAAAGAAACGGAAATGAACTGAATGTAAGTGTTTCACGCAGGGATTTCAGAGAACAGGAATAACATCCACTGAGGACAATACCATGTCATGTAGCTAACAAAGCCGAGAAGGAGGAAAAAAAAAAAAGGAGTAACAGGAGAAAAAGAAAGAAAAAGAGGAAGGAGAAGAAACTAAATCTGGAAGCAAAGTGCAGCCCGTTTAAGGCAAAAGTTGCCGCTCTGAATAACTTATAAATGAGGCTGAACTCTTAACAGACATACGTGAACCAGAAAACCCATGTGGTACCCGCCATAAAGTGGAGATGTTAAGGTTACTGATTAAAACTCAGCATTTTCTGGGCACCAACAAGGGAGTCTTTTAAATTAGGAAAAACCCATCTACCTACCCTGAAAACGAAATGTATTTACACATCCCCAAAAGAAAAGGTGAAATGTTGTTGTTTCATGTACCCAGGCAGGTTTTTAAAAATGCCTTTTAAAAACTGGTAGGATTTGGCATTATCATCATGTGTGACGGGCCTGAGGCATTGTCCCCAGAGGTGCACTCACGTGCTTCCAGGGGATCCCTTCTCGCTGGTACTCCTCTTGTTCTTGCTTCAGAACCAGCTGAATAAATAGCTGCTGCAGTTTCTCGTTGCAGTAATTGATGCAGAATTGCTCAAAGCTGCAAGAAAGGAATACATTATGTTTAAACAAATAAAAAGTAAACAGCAGGCCCTCGCTGGTTTGGCTCAGTGGATAGAGCGTCGGCCTGCAGACTGAAGGGTCCTGGGTTCGATTCTGGTCAAGGGCACTTGCCGGGTTGCAGGCTCAATCCCCAGAGGGGTGGGGTGGAGGGTGTGTGTGTGCAGGAGGCAGCCAATCAATGATTCTCTCTCATCATTGATGTTTCTCTCTCTCCCTTCCTCTCTGAAATCAATAAAAATATTTGAGATAAGAAAAAAAAAAGTAGGAGAACCAAGATGGCGGCATAGGTTAACGCCGGAGTTTGCTGCCTTGAACAACCATTTCAAAAGTGAAACTAAAAGACGGAAGGGACATCATCCAGAACCACAGGAATGCTGGCTGAGTGGAATTCCTACAACTAGGAGGAAAGAGTAACGCATACGGACACTCAGAGGAGGCGCAGA
>NW_006291007.1:1063115-1108884 GCF_000327345.1 Myotis davidii
CGGGCACCTATGGATGAGGACAGTGGGTGGGGAGTGAGGGCGGGGGTGGTGCGGGAACTGGGAGGAGGGGAGTTATGGTGGAAAAAAGAGGAACAAATGTAATAATCTGAACAATAAAGATTTAATTTAAAAAAAAAAGTAAACAGCAAGGTTTTTTGGTTAATCCTTACCTGAAGATATTTTTTAAATATATATTTTTATTGATTTCAGAGAGAGGAAGGGAGAGGAAGAGAAAGAAACATCAATGATGAGAATCATTGGTCGGCTGCCTCCTGCACACCCCCTACTGGGAAATGAGCCTGCAACCTGGGCATGTGCCCTGAAGGTAAATCGAACCATGACCTCATGGTTCATAGGTCGATGCTCAACCACTGAGCACACCAGATGGGCCTGAAGATATTTTTCCATTCATTTTTTAGAGTAGGGGGTGAGGGGGAGGGAAAGACAGGGGAAGAGAGAGAGGAAGAGAGAGAAACATCAATGTGAGGAACACATTGATTGGTTGGCTCGAACACCAACCCCGATTGGGGCTAGGGGTCGAACCTGCAATCCAGGTATGTGCCCTTGACTGGGAATCGAACCTGAGTCCCTTTGGTGCACAGGCTGACCCTCCAACCACTTACCCACACTGGACAGGTCAAAAGTAAACAAGAGTTCTAAGTATTTAACCGTTTACCTGTTGTTGTCGAAGATTTCAAAGCCATAGATATCCAATACACCAATAACAGTGTTCTTCCCATGCACTGTGGTGTCATAGTTCTTGACCTCAATAATATCATTGATGCGAGTCACAATCCAACAAAAAAGGCGCTCGTATATTGCCTGTGAGGAAAACAACATCATAAATTCTTGCTGGTTTGGGATTGAGTCTCTGTTTCGGTTGTAATATGTTTTAAATTCCTCTCCTTCTCCTTCTTAACATTTAGCATAGCTGTTATTACCCGAAGCAGAACAATACGAAACGCAGATTGTCTGATAAAAAAAGCAATGTAATGGATGCAAAACTAAATGGTTTGAGTTTTTAAGATTATTATCAGTATTATGCTTATTGTATTCCAACAACTTCCCCAGCTACATTTCCATACTCAGCTATTTCAATAATTTGCCTACTCTCCCAGGTAGGGGGTGTGAGAGGGAACCATCTGAGCGAGGGACCCCCAAAGCAAATGCCCTGGGCTTGCCAGTCGGCTGGTCAGCTTTGCTTTTCTCAGATCATTTTCCAACAGAGATGCTCACAGTCAGGGGTGTTGATGTAGACTGTGATGGCCAAAAAGTATCATGACCAAAGTCTCTAAAAGCCTGAAGCTACTTTCAAGGGACCTCTGAACACATCCTCACAGCAATTCACTAAAACTGCAACTGAGCCTGGCGGGCATAGCACAGTGATTGAGTGTAGACCTATGAACCAGGAGGTCACGGTTCAATTCTGGTTGGGGCTCGTGCCCGGCTGTGGGCTCCATCCCCAGGAGGGTGTGTGCAGGAGGCAGGCAATCAATGAGTCTCTCTCATCACTGATGTTTCTCTTTTCCCCCCTCATCCTTCCTCTCTGAAATCAATAAACATATTTTTTTTAAAAGTAAATAAGATAAAATGAAACTGAGACCCACACCAGGCCCAGAGAACATGAGCTGAAATCCCACCTTCGCGAAGGCGTCCCTGCCGTAGCACGCTTCCTGCTCCGTGTGCTGCTTGTCAATGATGTCACGCCCTGTGGCCACAGTCCGGTAAAGAAGGGCTTTCTCAACCATGTCCGTCTTGGTGGAGAGCAATTCTGCTAGGATGGATACGACCTTGCTGTTTTCAATGAGAGGCGTGTCACCATCCACTACAAATTTTAAATTTCCCTATACCAGGAGTGAAGAAATGAGACACACCATTGCCAATGAGATTCTGAAACAGTATGTCAGGGATAGTTATATAATGCAAAGTGACTTTGTTTGTAGCACATATTTTCCTAAATATCCTATCTAATGAAAGAGTAATATGCAAATTAACCATTACTCCAACACAAAGATGGCAGCACCCAGTCCTCTCAGCCCCGCTGGAGTCCTCCAGTCCGGGGCGGGGGTGAGTGGGGGGAGGGCACTGAGAGCAGGGGCTGCTCGGCCGTCGTTGCGCCAGCGACCCGGGAGCGGCCAAGCAGGCCCTACAGACAGCAGAGAACCATGGGGAGCAGGCCTAAGCCATCAGTAGGACATCCCCTGAGGGCTCCTGAATTGGAGAGGGTGCAGGTCAGGCTGAGTGACCACTCCCCTGCCCCCGTGCACAAATTTCATGCACCGGGCCTCTAGTATGACATATAAATACCTAGCGCTTCATCCATTATTTTTCCTCTCTTCTCCAGATACCTGTCTCTTTTAACTTTCAGTATATGTTTTTGATGGGTAGATGTTTTATATTTTGATGTAGTCAAATCTATGCATCTTTTCCTTATGAATCTTTCTTGGGTGTCATACTTAGACCATCTGTACTCCAAAGATTTTATAAGTATTCAATATTTTCTTCTAATAATTGAACAGTTTTTTCGTACATCTGAGCTTTTGATCCACCGAGAATTTGTCTATATGTAGGGTAAAGTAAGAGTCTAACCTTGTTTTTTCTGACAGTTTGTTAGTTGCTCCAATAGTACTTATTGAATAGTTCAGCTTTTCATCCTGATTTGAAATGTTACCTCTATTATATAGTAAATCCTCTCCAAGTTGTTGAGTCTATTTATATTCCATTCATTCAAGAAACACTTACTAACCAAGTGTCCAGCACATCAGCTAATCGGTTATTAAGCTGGTGAATTTTGCAACAAGTTTTAAGGTTTTATAGCTTTTATTATCATTTAAAATCTGGTAAAAATTAGTCATGTTTCCTCTCCCCCCTTCCTCCTACTCTACTCTTCCTCTTTAATACATTTTTATTTGCTCCTCTTACATGTTTACTGTTCCAGGTAAATTCTAGAATGATTATGGCAACTTCAAAACAAAATTTCTATTTGGATTCCAGAGGATACTGTTATAACTATATTTATAAAGTAGTTTTAGGAATGAGACAATTTATCACATTAAAGTCTCCCAGTCAGAAACATAAGATATCATTTATATTGCTACATAGTATTTTTATATAGGTCCTGATTCATTTAGAGTTAAATCTTGTGATGGTAAAGTGCAAGGTAATTTTTATTCCATATTTGAATTCTTGCTGTCACTCATTTATTGTAAGGTTGCATGTTCATTATGTTTTAAACATGTCCAAATATACAGGGGCGGGCAAAAGTTGGTTGACAGTTGTTTGCATGGAAAGACATGCAGGCTATGATTATTACAACAGCTGTATTAACTCAAAAGAATGTCACAATGCAACTGTGAACCTACTTTTGCCCACCCCTGCACAGATGGTTAATGAAAGAAATCTAACCTAGGGTTCCTCCCTTTCTCTGGGTTTGGTGTGGGGTCATGGAAAACAACTGGACCATAATGCAGCCAGTGTGGTCCATGGTGCTGGCAGCCGTGAACTCTGTGCCTCTGACCCAGTCATGCTGCCCCCATTGGGCTCATCCCCCAACCTGCAAAACGAGACCATCAAAACTCCAATGTTTCCAATGCTGTTAGGAATTTATTCTGTCCAAAAGTTTTTAGTCAAATCATTGCTGAATTCTTTCATTCTTGAGATGAACCACTTCAAAGTCAGACATACCAATAAGATAATTAAGTCAAGCCACAGTCTCAAATCCTACCATGGCTTGGAAAATATTATTATATGGTGGAGAGAACTCTTGATGGAGAAATTCCTTCAAAAGATTACTTCTGAAATCTATAAGGGGGAAAAAAAACACCCAAACTCTTCTGAAAGAGCATCCTACCTCCATAGGGAGGTGACAGATTCTGAGAGACGACCTACTCACCAAGTGAAGAATAGTTGCCAAAATTTTATACACGGTCTGAATCTCCTCAGGTTTGAAGCCAATTACTTTCATGGCATCAGCTACCACTTTGAATTCGGCGGCATCATTGATAGAAGACTAGGAATGAAAATGGAAAAGTTAAGTCACAGGCATTTCACATGAGCATTACAACAATGATGAGACGAAATTTAAGTTTAGTCAAGGTCTTGATGCTTGTGTCGTACGTCATTAAGAATGCAGAGAAAATAAAAATGATTTCCAGGGTAGAAACGTCCTGCAGCACCAACAACGCCCACTTGTGTGTGAGAGCTGCTGTCACTCCTGGACCCTCCAGGAGGGAGCAAGCCCTGAGCTGACTCAGCGAAGGGGATCGCTGCTCTGGGATGAGGGAAGGAAACAGCAGGGGATGTGAGCTCCAAAGGGAAACCCTGGCTGTGGAGCCTCCAAGACACACACATGCCTGGCATCATCTCCTGGCCTTTGGTCCCTCACTCGGTCTTGCCGAGGCTGGAAACAGCACTCTCTCTCCTGCACGGCCAGGCTTCCAGTTTCACAGGTGAGGAAAAGAAGACCCTCAACGCAAAGCAACCTGCCTCAATCATTCAGTGAAGCTAGTAGTCAACAGTCTGGGCCTATAATTTCACCTTTTCACAGACATTCAGTGCATCTGACCTTCTAACTGGTTCAGGGGGTTTGCTATAGATGAAATGCCTGCGTCCCCACAGAATTCCCAAGTTGAAATCCTAACCCCAAAGGCGATGATTTTAAGAGGCGGGGCCTTTGGGAAGCGATGAGGTCATGAGGGTGGAGCCCTCACAATGGGGTTAGTGCCCTTTTATCAAAGAGGCACAGAGACTTATTGTCCCTCCTGCCCTGTGAGGAGGCGCCACCTATAAACCAGGAAGCGGGCCTTCACCAGACACTGAATCTGCAGGCACCTTGATCGTGGACTTGCCAGCCTGTGAGAAATAAACATCTGTTGTGTATTATAAGCCACCCAGCTTATGGTATTTTTGTTGTAGCGGCCGACTGGAATAAGCCTTGAGGAGCTGTAGCCAGCAGGTTAGAAACCTAAGTATATTAATAGAAATGCACAAGGAAGCAATGGCAACTGCCTATCTTCAAAGTTCTTCCAAAGCAGCACCTGGCGGGCCAGACTGGCCCTTTCCCTGGCAAGTTTCTCACCTGCTGAGAAAGGGCACAGGAAGGGGTCCTCAGTGTCTGGGACACAAACACGCAAGGTCCTCCACCTACCTGTTCCTTGACCTTGGACAAGACACTTCACCTCACTGAGTCTCAATTTCCTCATGGGTAAAATGGACATAATAACTCATTTCTTACAGGACTGCTGTGAAAACTGAATGAGAATTCACAGAAAGCACCTGCTTAGTTTTAACACATAGAAAACACTGGACAAGTGTCAGAGGTTACACATAAACTGTGATCAATAATTATTTCTGGATGGTAGGCTTCAGCATATTTTTGTTTCCTTTAGGTTCACCTTTTTTAAGAAGACACTATGACCATGTATATAAGTCTTTGCTTTTATTAGAGAGGAAGAAATAAAAAGGAGGAATGGAAAACTTTGATGAAAAGGGAACCTAAACTAAATTTAGCTTAGAGAGAAGGTTAAATGTTCATTTAATTCTTGCTTTTCGGGGGGCGGTGAGGGGGGACAGTTGGGGAAGGGGCTCTGTATGACCTGGCCAAAACTAATTTGGTCAATAAGACAATTTGATAAAAAGGAATGTTTTTTAAGTGTTAGATGTATAGTCCTTTATGCATCTTTAGTACCTCTGGCCTATCTCAGAAGCTGGAGTGTTGTCCTCTAATGTTGATTTTAATTAATTTCTGGCCAAATACCCTGTTCTCTGATGAATGTAAAAGTAAAAAATAAAATAAAAATCATGCAACTTAAATGTCAAACGATGGAAAATTAATTGCAAAACCCTAAATATAATTTATTTCTATGCAAGGCAATAAAAATACAGGTAAACTAGTAATGCAGGTATCATTAGCTTAAGATGAATAATAAACATTTTGAAATAAAAAGAACACCTCCCACATCTTAGATCCCTGCCTTTTATATATTCTCTTATTTTCCCCCCAATGCATTCTTAATTATAGAAGACATTTAAAATATGGAGAAGCAGAACACAAATATCTGTAATACCATTAATCCAGAATAAACTATTAAAATGTTGATCTATTTCTCTCTATATCATATTTTATGTATTTGTAAACAGTAACTTCCCCCAACAAATTAGGATAATACTGTGACTATTGTTTCATATCCTACCACCAACAAACTATTATTAGGGTTAGCTGAAAAATGACCAGCGGAAAACCAACTAAAATAAAAGCAAAAAGTACCTGCATTGCGTGCAAGGACTCGTATGCAAGGAAAGGGGGAGGGGGGGAGGTAAAATGTCAAAGCTAAACGGAAATGCTGCAAGGGTCACAAAACTACTGCTAGGCTACATCAATAGCTGAAAAAATAGTGAATGGAGAACTTTGATAGTCATTTCAACCAAAATGTTCTTAAATTTTCTCTTGTCTTAACAACTTGCCTTTGGCCAAATCACATGGTATTTTCTTTTGAGGTGGATTTCCTAATCATACAGTAACATTTTTATAGTGTCAAAATAAAAGAAGAGGATTAAAAATGAAAAGAAACCACAAGATCACAGGAGAGAAACTTCCTGTCAGATGGTGATAAGATAAAGTCATGGGTTATTAGGCAAAGTTGTTGAGTCAATCATGCATTGCCTCTCTGCCCCTGAGAATTTTAATAAGGGAAGAGTCATTCATTTGCCTAAAGGCAGCAGGCTGGACCCAATAATTATGTAATGTTCCCTCCCTTTCTCTGACTCTATCTGAGCAATCTTAACGAGGAAACACTCACCTTTAACTGAGCTCCGACATGGATGTAGTTGTAAGATGAAAGGGATTTCTGGAGATGCAGAGAGCGGAGCATCTGTTCAGAACCTCCTTGGAGTAGCTGAAAAATAACGTAAAGTAAATGAGCAAAATACATACTAAACTGAATACAGCAGATGTCCTGACAATGGCAATCCAGCTTTTATTCATTTTCTGGGCTTCATTTACTGAGGTCCTCCTATTTCTGGCTTTAAAGTTTTCTTTTGTTTCGTTTTTTGTTGTTTTTTACCTTGAAGGTAAACGGTTTCAGTAGTTATCAGTCATGGAGAATGTTATACAATCGTGAAGAAAATAACTTTAAAAGTCTTAGTTCTTTCGTAATAAAACTGGCATAAAGGTTTTTGCTTTTCCTCTGATCATTTGTAAAACAGGAGCCCAGGCTCTATGCTGGTTACTTGCTTAGCAGCCTCAATACCCAGACAGGTTAGAGTTGTGTTTGAGAATTCAGAAAAGTCAATATTGCCGTGGAAGTAAGAGGTACCCGCAGGCAGTCATAGGCTGAATCACAATGGGAAAAACCAGCTTTCCCTCATCCAGCTCTGGGTCTCAGGCAAGGAGGACAATTGGATAACTGAAAGTTTGCACGTGGAAATCAATCTTAGTGATTTATAATTTTATTTTATAAAAATCCAAGATGGTATTGTTTAATTTGGTCACCCAGTTTATTTATAAGCACTGGTTTATATTACATTGGGCTCTAAAAAAGTATAATAAAGTATCAGACTTGTTTTCTCAGTAGAAAGACGCCAACAGGAGGGCTATTCTAAAAGATTCTGTCTTAGTCACTAAGAGCATTCCCAAAAGAGGTATTCAGTTTTTTTTCCCAAAGCAATCACAGCTTTGATAGGGTAAAGACAACAATTCTCTTGAATTATAAATTCATTTTTAAGTACTCATATCGCTTTATAGTCTCCAAGAGCAAAATAAACGGAGTTTGTGCTCCCACCCCTAAGTTCCCAAATTGAACAGCTTCATTTCAAAATAAAACAAAATTAATTTAACATATTCAGGATGTCCCACTTCAAGAGCTTTTACAAGTCATTTAACTGTTAGCTACACTGCAAAGAAATGCAGGTGCTGCTCAACCAAGGCAGTCACCTGGCTGGTTACCCACCTGGCAGTTCTGTCTCAGAGTCATGCTACTCAAATCTCTGAGGACGCACATGGGGTAGGATGTGCACATGCGTGTGCTGTGTCATGGGCCAATGGAGGCAAGGGAGGCACAGGACAGGGGAGAACCCCAACATAAACACATTCATTTCCTGCACAACTGAGCAAATGATCAATTATCTGCACCACAGATGACTAACCTGATAGAAAGAATGAAAGCTCCTTTCTCCTGGCTGTTGCACAATCACTCGAGACTAAGAAACAAACAAATTAAAATGATTAATTTGAGAATGTACCCCTGAAGCAAAACAGGAGCCACCCTCTCAGGGAGTGCTGTATCAACAGTGAGTGTACATGTCCTGAGGATCCCATGCACAGTACCCATCGAACGAGGTCTCCTTTATGGGGCTTTCTGTGCAACTTTTTAAAAAAAAATATATATTTTATTGATTTTTTTCACAGAGAGGAAGGGAGAGGGATAGAGAGTTAGAAACATTGATGAGAGAGAAACATCAATCAGCTGCCTCCTGCACACTCCCCCCTGGGGTTGTGCCCGCAACCAAGGTACATGCCCTTGACCGGAATCGAACCTGGGACCCCTTGGTCCGCAGGCCGAGGCTCTAGCTAGCCACTGAGCCAAACCGGTTAGGGCTCTGTGCAACTTTTTGATAATTTTTTTTACTGCTTAAAACAGAGTTCTTGACCTTAAAGATGAATTTTTTTTTGGAGGAAAAAATTGGAAGTGGAGAGAATAGGAAGGAGCAATTAGGGATGAATAGCTTCAACATTCCCTTCCCCAGGGCCTGCTGGGATTGCAAAGTGCAATGCCTTATATTCTGTAATAAAATCAGTTGAGTAAGATCAGTCTACAGAGACCCCTGCCTGACATGGTTCCCAAAAGACTGCTATGAAGAGGCTGCTACTATGAAAATGCATGTTCATTCACAGGGGCCCCCTTGACTGAATATGTACATGAAGTGAAGCCATGAAACATTTGGAAAAACCCTGATAATACCTGGCATTTCCTATCCTTTTAAATTGCCTCTGATAGAAACAGCATAGTTTCCTTATTAGTTTGACTTCAATTTCACAAACAAAAATGGACTATACTGCATTGTACTCCCATAAAATAGAAACGAGAAGAAAATGAGATTTCAAATTAATCAGAAGTAAAACATATGGAAGTAGGAAAGCAATACGTTGTATACCTTAAGCCTATACAATGCTATATGGCAGTTATATCTGAATTTAAAAAAGAGTATGGACATGATTGTTTGAAAAGAGTGTCATTCAGGGAATGAACATGATAGTTCTTCTGCAATGCATTAAAAACAAACAAAATGCCCTAACTGGTTTGGCTTGGTGGGTAGAGCATCAGCCTACGGACTGAAAGGTCCCAGGTTCGATTCTAGCCAAGGGCATGTACCTTGGTTGCGGGCACCTCCCCAGTAGGAGGTGTGCAGGAGGCAGCTGATCGATGTTTGTCTCTCATTGATGTTTCTAGCTCTCTATCCCTCTCCCTTCCGCTCTGTGAAAAATCAATAAAATATATTTTAAAAACAAAAACAAAAAACAAAAAAACCCCCAAACAAACAAACCAAAAACCCCCAAAACATATGGGAGGTGGTGATGTATAAAAAGGGTAGAACTGATTAGTCCTCGATTGGTGTTTGGTTAAAACTTATCCAGAAGTGGGCACACACTCACAGACCACGCCCACCCCTCCCACTCACATATCTAAATCTTTACCTACAAAATCTGTAACTTTGTTGAACTTCCTACTGTAAATGCTAATAAAAGAACATGAAAGGAGAATATCCTGTCACAGAAAGCTAACTGAGGAGCAGGGAGAGAGGGAGAATTAGATTAAAAGCTACTTTGAAGCAATTAAAGAAATTCTCTAATTAGGTTTATAAAAACAACCTTCAGCACTTATGTTACCCTGAGAGATCAAGCACATTTTACCTTCTCCAGTAAGTAGTTACTGATATGTCCGCCAATAGGGTCCCCCTTGAAATCAAAGTTGATATCCATGTATTTCCCAAACCTGCTTGAGTTGTCATTACGGTTGGTTTTGGCATTTCCAAAAGCTTCCAGGACACAGTTGGACTTAAGTAGCATATTCTTCACCCTTGAACACAGACAAATCAAAGTCTTTATAAAAAGTTTTAAAGGCTGGGCCTTAAAAAAAACTAGACTTCATTGAAAAGCATGCAAATATTCATACAAAGATGTTTACTACAGCACTGTTTGCTATACAGTGTACAGGCCTGCCCCCACCACAACCTAAATGTCTACCAATAGGGACAAATAGAAATAAATTATTGTTTCCCAGTATAATATATACTGATATAGAAAAATGTCCAGAATATATTAATGAGAAATTAAGTTGCAAGATAGTATGTATTGCAGGATCTGTGTGTCTGTGTACACATATATGAGTGAATGTGCTCATGCACATGTGTTAGTAAATGCTTTTAAAACATCTAGAGGGAACAGCACACTTCACTATGGTTACCTAGGCTGATGGGGTAGGTAGGGTGGGATTTCAAGGAATGTTCACTTCCAATGTAATGCTGTAATTTTTAGTTTTTCTTTTAAATAAACATGTTTTATTTACATAAAGAATAATCTTAAAATAGTGTGCTCTGAAAAGAAAGGGTGAAACAGAAAATGAGACAATTTCTAAAAGTACTTGCTTATAATGCCTAGAATTGTGAAATTAATTGCACTTACTTGTATGTCATCAGTGTGGTTTTTATTATTTTACAAATTTCTCATCGTTTCATTTGAAGCTCTATGGCATCTCTCTTGTATCAGTTAATTCATTTAAAAAATATATATACTTTTATTGATTTCAGAGAGGAAGGAAGAGGGAGAGAGATAGAAACATCAATGATGAAAGAGAATCCTTGATTGGCTGCCTCCTGCACGACCCCTACTGGAGATCGAGCCTGCAACCCAGGCATGTGCCCTTACCCAGAATTGAACTGTGACCTCCTGGTTCATAGGCTGATGTTCAACCACTGACCCACGCTAGCTGGGCAGTTAATTCATTTTTTAATGATTCCTATCCTTCTACAAAGCAGTCTCTCCTGATGGACATATTTTAACTTCATCCTACTACCTATCTTTTTTATTTCACTGACAGAATTCCTCTCATATGAACATACCTGCAGGAGTAACCGGGGAAGGGAGGCCCCAGCTGGCAGCCGGAAGGCCCCGATTGGCTCTGATCACCAGCCAGGCCTAGGGATCCTACCCGTGCGTGAATTTCATGCACCGGTCCTCTAGTATGCCATATTCCACTACACCAACTGGGTTTAGTTATAAAATCAATTTTGTTCTCAGCCAGTTATTCTCCTAAGCTCTTAAGGAAATTTTAAAAACTTACTCATATTTTTGTCTTATTTAGATTGCAAAGACAGAATGAGAAGTGGGAAATGTGTCGCAAAGAACAAAAATATATCCTCTGCCCTGACCATCCAGCCCAATTAAAACAAAAAAGAAGAAAGCCCACATCGGGTAGTGTACTCTAAATTCTCTTCTCTCACATCAAACCAGCATCCCTTCCTTCTGTTCATAAAATTGAAGATAGAGATATGTATATAGAGTGTTGCTCTTCAGTAAGGGAATATTGAGTTTCAAAGTAGCAACTCTGAAAAAATCCTTTTTTCTCTTCAAAAAATCCACACCACATAAGAAAGTTGAGTCATGTTGCTTTATAGCCACATTTCTTCCTTTCTTTTAAAATAAACCCATCTAGCCCTGGCCGGTGTGGCTCAGTTGGCCCCATGTACCACAGGAGTGCTTTGATTCTCGGGTGGGGCACATACCCAGGTTGTGGGTTTGATCCCTGTTGGGGTACATACAGGGGACAACTGATTGCTGTTTCTCTCTCACATCAATGTTTCTCCCTCTCTCACTCCCTCTCCTTTCTTCTCTCTTTAAAATAAAATAAAAACACCATATTTTTATTTTAAAAAACAAACAAAAACTAAATTAAAAACCCATCCATTCATTCCTTACACATTTACAATATAATTACTATGTGCCAGTCACTGTGGTAACTGTGGGGCCCCAGACAGTGCCCGGGAGCTCTATTACTCATCTTGCAGTGAGTGGCGCCTGGGGTGGCTGAAACCCTTTCAGAAAATAAATCATACTTAGAACGTCTACATTCAGGAGTTCTAATTGTAATAATGATGGCATGGATCTGCCTCCCAGAGCCCCCTGCAAAAACCTAGGGCTCAGGAACCTAGGGCTCCTCAGAACACCACTTTTAAAAGACAGAAATAGAAAGAGCAAGAAACCTGTGAGCATTTGCACCGTAAAAACCGCCAGTATGAATTATAATGTCTTTGCTGACCACATACAACAATTAAGGAAGCAGTTATAAACTAGAAAAGAAACGCTTTCATCTGTTTCAGAATAATCTTATTTTATCGTTATGTAAAGTTTATACCACAGTAGTCAGCTTTTTTCCTATTAAAAACAAATATAGGGCCCGATAGGCATGGCTCAGTGGTTGAGCGTCGACCTATGAATCAGGAGGTCAAGGTTCAATTCCCTATCAGGGCACATGCGCTAGTTGCAGGCTTGATCCCCAGTAGGAAGGCATGCAGGAGGCAGCCAATCAATGATTCTCTCTCATCATTGATGTTTCTCTCTCTCTCTGAAATCAATAATATATTTAAAAATAAAAACAAATATAGAAATAGAGTGATATAAATACAAGTAGAGACAGCATGTGATAGGAGAATCAAAGCAGTTTATCATCAATAAATAGTTGATACATATCAGAGTTTAGGTGTAGCCAATTCTCTGTAGAAAGTAAAGCTCTAATCAGAATTTCTCCTCATTAGGAGGTCACCCTTACCTTTCGATCTCGGCTCTCTGGCTGGGATTGGTGATGGCCGCAATGTACTGCATGATGTACTTACTGGCTTCGGTTTTGCCAGCTCCACTCTCCCCTGGGGGAAAATTGTGCCAGGCTTAAGCAAGCTCATTTTTAATGGGATAATTTTAAATTGTCATGTTAGTTACTTATTTAAAATCCCTATGCTTTAATGTTTGCCTTTTTTGGAGTTTTGTCATCCTGTCTTGATGTGGTATTGGTTCTAGACATGTTGAAAAAAGTAAGACTATTGTAGAAGAAACATATAGATTATAAATCAAGATATATTTATAAAAAAATCATGAACTAAAATGTGACAAACTAGTTCCTTAGACTAGGCTTAGCCCTTCGCAGTGATTCTTGTCTCGAAGAAAAAAAGTAAGTTAGTGATTCAAACAGTAGCCACAGCTAAATGAGTATTACCTTTTTTCTATAACAGTATTTCCTTTCATTTTACTGGGGACAAAATAATTCTTTCAGAAAATGAAAATTAGAGCAATTTTGGTAAAAAACAATAACAAAAACCAGGCAGCAAGCAAGCTTCAGACACAGGGTATCACAGAAAAAGCATGACAACTGGTAAAAGGGGGAAGAAAAGGTCAATTTTGAATTACCTACCCCAATCTTTAAATGTCTATGCCTTCTGACCCCAAAATTCTACCTGTAGAAATTTATACTGTGGAAATAATAAAATACTAATATAGTAATAATCATCATGCTTTCCAAAAGGCTTTTTGCTGGCTACATATCATAGCTAAAATCTGAAAATAATATGCTCATAAATAGAGGATAGGGGAAATAAACTATGATTCAGGAACTACTACACAATTATCTGATGAAAAGATGTCCATTATATATTGTTAAGTGAAAACAAACAAGGTATGTAATAGCAGCTATAACATAATTCTATAATTGTGCATTTACGACATAATTATATATGCATGTGTAACTATATGTATTTGTACATGAAAGAACAGGTATAAAAGGATAAACACTATTGGTCATAGTGTTACTGCTGAAATTATTCTTTTTTTGGGGGGGGGAGGGACATTCTAAGGGAACGGACTTTTTGTGTTCACTTAATACAATCAGGCAATATTGCTGAACATAGTTTGTTTTCACAGAATGTAGTCCTAGGCTATCGTTCTCTAACTCCTAACTCTTCGGACCCTTGATAGTCTCCTCTATAAAGTAGAAACACAACCGCTTTACCTATCACTCAGAGCTGTTGCAATAATCAAAATGGAATAAAGATCATAAAAATGTTTTCAAAAGTATAAAACCACTCATGCAAAATGTGAGGTGCCATTAGCACCAGAAGAAGTTTCCACAGTTTGGGGGAGGCCCTCCTGGGTCAGCTCCACTCCTTGGGCCTTTGGGGTCCGTCTCCCTCCTGGTGGAGCACCCCCAGCTCTCCGAGCCTATTTCGGGGCCCCCTCAACACTAGCTCCCATTCACCACTCTGACTGAGTTCATTCTTTCATTCTTGGTACCAGGATTTCATTTTCTCGGTTTCACCCTGTCATTACCTAAAATAACTTTTGTTACAATTTGTCCGGTACTTTTATGTGTTTGAGATGGAAGGAATTTCCATGGCAGCTCAGTCTACAAAACTGTCTAGAGGTTCATCCAAACGTAACATGTATTTTGTAAATGAACCAAGACTAGAGGGTGGTCGGAAATGATATAAATAATTTTGTATGTTCATCACATTTTTTTTTTCTTCTAAAAATTGCTTACGTTTCTAACTTCAAAAAAAGATCTAATGAGACATTTGGATCCTTGAGTACCTAATAAACGAAAGACAGTCTAACCTTGGAAGTACAGGGGACCCCCTCCCTAAAATACCTGATATCACAATACAAGTGTCTTTGGATCGCCTCTTCATGGCCTTGTAGGCGGCATCGGCAATAGCGAACAGGTGAGGCGGCCTCTCGTACAGCTCCCGGCCTTTATACTGCTCAATCGTCTCTCGCCCATAGATGTTCAGCGACTTGTAGGGATTTACAGAAACGACAACTTCTCCAATGAATGTGTAGATGCGCCCCTTTTCAAACCTGTGCAGAAGTAAAAGGAAAGGAAGACGTAGATGTGGTTACACAGAGATGCTATTTCTTTTTTTTTTCTGTGCGTGTCTTCTCACCAAGAAAATCCAGACCCCACAGGCACACAGTTTCTGAACTGCCGTCTCCTTGGTTCTGAGTTTGCAGTTTAGAGATGACCGTTTGAGGCTGGGCTGAGTGAGATGCTGCTGCTGGGAAGGCCCAGTAGGTGTCAGAAGCCAAGAAAGAAGAAAGAATCTAATTCTGTGAGGGGCAGGGGATTCCTAATCTCCAAAATAGAGAAGGTACAGTAAGAGGGGGTAGGAGGGACAGTTGAAGACAACCTAAGCCCTCTAGGAAGAAAAATTAAGTTAAACCAGGTCTTGCATCAACTGAGCCAGATTTTCAATTATACAGAAAAAGGTCCAAATACATGTATTTCTCTTCCCTCTTGAAACCCCACTCAAATGTCAGAAAAGGGATAGAAACAGTGAATCCATAACAGAGAGGATGGCAGAGGAGACGTTTCTGGCATAAGTCAAATCCATTTTTTGAATGGCTGCCTAAAATCCCATGGGGTAGTCATTATTTATTTAACCACCCCCCTTCCTTCCTGCTATTTTGAGTAACACTGTAGAAAACACTCCTGACACAAAACCTTACAAATCAGGCCTAGCTGGTTTGGCTCAGTGGATAGAGCGTCAGCCTGCAGACTGAAGGGTCTTGGGTTTGATTCTGGTCAAGGGCACATGCCTGGGTTGTGGGCTCCATCCCTAATAGGGAGAGTGCAGGAGGCAGTCAATCAATGATTCTCTCTCATCACTGATGTTTCTCTCTCTCGCCCTTCCTCTCTGAAATCAATAAAAATATATTTAAAAAAACAAACAAACAAGAAAAACCCTATGAATCAGTGCTTTCATTTCTATGGGAGAGATCACCAGAATGGGATAACTGGTCGTAAGGTTTATGGGTTTTAAAAAGTTTTTATAATATGATCCTACCTTTTTACCATAAAAGGCGAAAAAGCCACCCCATATATGATTGGGATATGTAACTGCACATAGATATACTTTATACATGATTATGAAAGCATGGGAAAATATGGAAGACTGCATGCTGTCTTATGTATCCTTTATACATATAATAGGGTAAAGAAGAGGAGGGCCATGTGGGCAGCTGGAAGAAGCCATAGGAACAAAGAAAAAAAAGAGTAACCCCCCCCTGCAAAAAAAACCCCAATGTCTAGCATACATGCCTATATTTACAAAGAAAATAATTTAAAATTTAGAAAACCCAGACATAGTCACTATGTACATATCAACTCACACATATAAACATCTATGAACCAGAGCTAGGCCAACACCCAAGTGGACAAGTGGTTGCCACCATCCCACTCCACCTGCTGAGAGCCCCAGGCAGACACACAGGTTATTCTGAGAGCAGCATGCAGGGAGCGCCACGATGGGCAGAACGCTGACCTGGGCAGCAGCCGTGTCTCCAGCACACTTGCTGTGGGACAGGGCAAGCACTAAGCCTTTGGGACCACAAGGCCAAAAAGTACCTTCAACTTCCTTCGCATAACAACGGAGGCTGTGGCTATAATTAGGAGTGGAAACAAACAGATGTTGATAATGTCAACAGTAAATTAAAACCAAGATTTCTATCAAGTGGTGGCATATATTTAAATAAGAGCTATGAACTGCACCAGGGTTTTCTGTGCCTTTTTCTGCAGTGGTTTCCTGTGCATCCTCCGACTGTGAGCAAGTTTAAGGGTGGCTGCAAGTCCTCTGCATCTGAGTCTGAATGCTCACATTGCAAACTTATTAACCTTAACCGTGAGACCTCGGGAAAGCTACTTAGCCTCCAGGCGTTTCAGCTTCTTCATCTGTGAGACGGTGATAATTACACCCCTCTCCCCCTGGCATTGTGCAAGGCTTTAAAAAAGAGGCAATTAATTTTATGTTTCCAATTATGTTATGCAGGAAGGAGATTTTTAATAAATGCTTTCTTTTTATTATCATTGCTACTTAAATCACAGCGATCCCAACACACAAGGAATTAATCCAGTGATCATAATTCGCTTGCGCCAATAAACTAGCGGCTAGTCACAAGCAAAATGTCTACACAGCTCATGTTCAAAGACACACAAAAGTAATAAAAAGCGAAGCCTCACTACCCAGCCTGTCTAGCTTAACCTTCAAATTTGCATGACATGCTCAACAGCTGTCTTCAAGGATAAGAGTCCAAAACAAAACAGGATTCTTTTAGTTTTACAAAACACTGTCCACACAGGAAAAAAGGAAGAAAGAAAGGAGAGAGAAGAGAAGAGAAGAGAAGAATATTAGAAAAAATTACCTCATGAGTGTGGAACTTGGTGACTAAAAGGTACAGCAAATAACACATGAGATTAGAATGTTCTAAGAGTCCAGGTCTGTCTAATCATGACTTTCCTCCAAATTCACTTTATTTCAAATTAAATGATTTTGTTAATTAGAAGTTCTAGGTGACATTGAAAACACACGGACAGAACGATCACAGGCATAATTATTAACTTGCAGAGGGTCTCAAGGGTTCATCCAAATACGGTATTAAATACAAAGCTTCACCTCTTACAAAACATCCCAGGCTTATCTTATTTGAAACCATGGTTATCAAAGACGAAATTTTAATTTGCTTAGGCTGAAAACGACCGCTAGAGGGTGCCAGCAGACGCATGAACACCAATCCAAGGTTTCAATTTGCTCTGGAAAGTCTTCGGGGATGAAGTCAGCTTCCTGGAGGTAATGTGGTCACCTGCCTGGTTTGCCTACAGGGGCAAATGCTGTAATGATCCCTCCAAGGTTTCAATTTGCTCTGGAAAGTCTTCCGGGATGAAGTCAGCTTCCTGGAGGAAAGTGGTCACCTGCCGGTTTGCCTACAGGGGCAAATGCTGTAATGATCCTAGAGGACACATGGGAAGATGCCACCGCTTACAAGAGACCAAGATCAACTTTGTACCAGACACTGGGGCCTGACTCTGGGATTTAAGAAAAGAAAAAGAACAGGGAAGTACTGCAGATAGATAATAACAGCAGAGTATGATAGGTAAGATAATGAAAGCATGTACTGCCGTGGCCAAGATGACCGCACGCCCTTTCAATGAGGAGCCCTAAAGAGAAGTATGTGAACTTCAGGGCAGAGTACAAGGTCTTCTGTGTTCTGGTCTTAGGTTCTCTTCACGTGACTCTCCTAATTATCCATCAACGCCTCCCCGTCTCCTCTTTCTCCACCAAGCTCACCTCCACATTAATGAGCTGTTTACAGTTCCCACGAGCACCATGACTTCATGGTTTGCTCCTGGGGTTCATTCTGTCCTTTCCCCACCTGGTCTCTTCCTCCCCCAGCTGCTTGGCAGGTTCTCAATTCTTCAAAAGCCTCCACATCAGCTCCTCTAGGAAGCCGGTCTTGACACCCCATGTCCAACGCCAGGACCCCATCAAGAACGCCATGATGACGGTATTTGCTCTGTTCAGACATTTTCTTTAGAATTCCCCCAAAGAGTTCAAATAAGCTTAACAGCCATTGATGTTGAAAGCTGAATTTCTTTTAAGAAGTTCAAAACTATTTATCGAATGGACCAGCTGTTTTCCACTGGCTTCTGAATGAAAAACGAGGTTCCGAAAGGGTTCTGAATTAATGAGTGGCAACAGAGAAAATGTAAGAATGCCTCCGGAGGAGGACAACAGTCTTTTTGTACAGAATTTGGAAACATTTATTTAAACAGCAACTAGAAGGACTCTTGTTTCCAGGAGTAGGGAGCACTGACAGCCCAGGGTGTGACCTGGCCACGGAGAAATGTGAACCATCTGCAGTGGATACTCCTCACCGGCCTCTTGTACAGAGCCAGGAGCTGGGTGACTGTGTGTATGACACTTCAGAACATTTTTGGAAAAGTAACAAAACACAGTGTTCCCCAAAATGTGTATATACACTGTAACAGCTGAGAGCTCAATTTCGTAAAGGAAATGTATTTTAATAAACGCTGCCTTTATAATGATTCAAAATGTGTGTATCCATTTTGGGGGGACACCCTGTGTATGAGGTTGGCTGGTAGCTCCTACTGTTGCTGAACAAAGTGGTGAATGTAATGGATGAGGTTAGGGATTCAAATCCCCAGCTCCAGTGCCACAAAATGACCTGAAAGCGTTTGCAGGTGCCCTGAAGGAGAGAACCTGGTCTCCCACACCCAGGGCTGAGATCCCCGGCGAGCACAGCGCCTCCTTTTGGGCTGCAGTGAGAAAGACACAGCAATCACTGCTGTAGTGTTTACCCAACAGCGTAGAACAGCCGTGGGCAAACTACAGCCCGCGGGCCGGATCCGGCCTGTTTGAAATGAATAAAACTAAAAAAAAAAAAAAAAAGACCGTACCCTTTTATGTAATGATGTTTACTTTGAATTAATATTAGTTCACACAAACACTCCATCCATGCTTTTGTTCCGGCCCTCCGGTCCAGTTTAAGAACCCATTGTGGCCCTTGAGTCAAAAAGTTTGCCCACCCCTGGCATAGAACCTGAGTCCAATCAGGAGGGAACCTAAGACAAACCTACACTGAAGCACATGCTACAAAAGAACTGAAAAGTTTTGCAGTCAAGAAAACAGAGAAAGGCTGAATAATATTCCAGATTATAAGAAGTCAGAGACATAACCGCTAAAGCGCAAGGCCTGCTCCAAGGAAGTTTCTGGTGGTATTCTTGCAATTTTTCAGTACATTTGAAATTATATCAGAAATAAAAGTTGTTCATAAAAATCCAATTTCCAAGCTTCTTTATACAGTGGGATTAAAATTTTATTCATCTTGAACAGACAACACAGACTGGGTAACAGATTCAAAAGATACAAACGAAGAGCTAGTGACAAGTGTTTCATCTTTTATGCAGTTTCCCTCATCACAGAACTTTGACCCCTCTCTTTCCCGAGGCACTGAACTTTTGCAATGTTCATGAGCAAACTGCCAAGTTTCAATTCGGTTCAGTTCACCTCATCTAGAAGCGTTTCCTGTGAACTCTTCTAGAAATAGTTTATTCATACATGTGCATATGCACACATACAGTTTTTTACACAAGTGACCTTTTTCTCTAATCAAAATAGAAATCTAGGTTTAAAATGTATGTATTTCTTATTTCATATAAAGAGAATAGTTTCATTTTTTATGCCTGCAATAGTATTTAATTTCAGATCATATAATAGAACCAATCCTTAATGGATGAACATTTAGGCTGCAAACAGTGTTTTGGTACTAGGAACAATGCAACTATAATATAATGGCATATATTTCTTTATATATATATATTCTGTAGCACACATTTCTACACTTAAAGTTGCTGGTTCAAAGGGTATGTGTAATTTAAAGTTAGGAATGACTATCATATTATTCTCCAAAGAAGTTGCTGCAATTGAAACTTCCACCAATGACGTGTGAGTTTCTGTTTCCTGGGTGTGGTTAGCCAACGATGCTGGCCCATGTCGAAAGGGCACCCTATATTGCAGTTTTACTTTCAAAGGACACAGAATTTTGACCCCTTTCTTTCCCGAGGCACCAAACTTTTGCAATGTTCATGGGCAAACTGCCAAGTTTCAATTCGGTCCAGTTCACCTTCCCTGCTTCTGAGATGAGGATCTCTCCCAAGGGTGAAGGCATCTTGTTTCTGCTGCTTCTGGCAAAATCACGGTCTCCACAGGACGGACTCAACCTGTTTTACCCCCTTTGTTAGGCTGCACGTTCCTGAGCTGGGCAGGGACTGTGTGTCAGAGAGATTATGAGCTTTTGCGTCCCACAGCCCCGCGGCGCCGGGTTTGAATCCTGGCTCTGCTAGTTACTGATTGTGTATATTCATAAACATCTGAGTAACTAATAAGGGCCAGGCATGAGGCCAAGGGCCCGAGTTACGGAGAAGAATAAGGCATTGCATTATTATACTCAAAGGTCTGCATACACAGTGCTGTATAGTTCAAATTTCACAGGATAGATGGTTTAAAATTTACATATTTTTTATTTATCATTCTCCTCTCACACTCATTCTCTCTCTCTGTCTCGCTCTCTCTCACACACACCATTACACCGTTTCGGAAAAGATTTAAGATATCAACAAAGATAGAAAGGATGCTATGGAATCTTCAGAGAAAGGATACCTCACCCGGCTTTAGAAGTGGGAGGCTGGTTCAAAGCCAGCATCCTAAAATAGAAGTTATTTGACATCTGAACTAGTTCTGTGATTACACAATCTCCATATAGGTAGCTCTAGGCACTCCTCGGCTTCCACTGCCTTAAGAAAAGGACACTTTATTTTGCCTTTTTTTTTTTAACATACTGAATCTTGGAAGAGAATGGTGGGGAAACACCTCACTGCCCCCCAGTGGAGCACATGGTATCCCTGGTCCCTCCCCAGCAGGGGACAGAACAGGTGCCTTAAGAAGTGCACCTCGAATCCTAGCCCTAGCCCAACCCTAGCCCCGCCCCCACCCAAAAAAAGAAGTGCACCTCATCACCTGCAGTCAGCACTAACTAGCTCTATGACTGTGTGTATGTTACTTAACCTTTCTGGGTCCCACTTTCTCTTTCTTTTAGATTTATTTCTCAATCACAATGGACATATAGTGTTATATTAGTGTCAGAATGTATAACATTCTATGCCCCACTCTCTTCATCTGAAAAGTAGGGCAGTAGGAGCAGCGACCTCACAGCACTGTCATAGGAAACGAGATGCCCCACGCGCTGGAACGCTCGGCACACTACCGGTGGTAAGAGGGCAATAACACGAAGTCCCGTTCTCATTCTGAGCAATACCGCGGGCTGGGCTGTCTGAGCGGCAGGAGCCATCTCCCTATGCGCAGGTCCCTGGGCCAGCGTGCGGCCTCTGGGCTGTGCTGTTTATCCTCACAGCAAGGGTGGCTTCTGTTATGACGGTGAATCTCGGGCCCACTTGGCATCATGGAGGGCAAGCGTTCTAGTGGTTCCTAAGGACCCCCTAAAGCCAACAGCCCCTCCACAGACATAGGAAACCAGTGAGGGCGCTGGCGGTGGTTTTACTGACTTCCTGAGTTCAGGTCTTGGTTTCCTTCTTGAGACCAACACCTCTTCACGTGGGCAGCACGAAAGGTATTAACCAGAACGCGTGGTCAGCAGATGCCCGGCTGAATGTGGTTTACATTTTGTCTGTATATGTGTAGATGGAGGAAAATGTATTTTTCAAGATAAGGATTACTTTTACAAAACATATTTCTGTTATTTACTAAGGCATGCCTTGTAGAAACATAGTCACTCTGAATGTGTTTGACTGCTGTCTTTCATTTTATTTGTGTTCACTTGTTCATTCATTCAATACATAGCTACTCGGGCCCACATTCCAAGTCCTGTGTGTGCTGGGAGCCAAGGGGAGAGGGGGAACAGGCGAGCGCTGTCTCCGCCACAACGCAAGGTATCGAGAGGGACAGACACTCAATGAGAGGTAAAGGGACATGCACCCCAGGGGGGGTGGGAGGGGACCAGTGTCTGAGGAACCAGAGCAGGACATAGGACTACTCCACAGCACAGACAGCAAGATGTGTGCAGGGAGCATGGAATGTGCATCAGGCCTTGCAGGGGGTTTGGCCTTGATTCTAAGGGCAGAGTTGTTGTTGTTTTTTATTACTGATTTCAGAGAGGAAGGGAGAAGGAGAGATAGAAACATCACTGATGAGAGAGAATCATTGACTGGCTGCTTCCTGCACGCTGCACACTGGGGATCGAGCCCGCAACCCAGGCATGCGCCCTGACCGGGAATCGAACTGTGACCTCCTGGTTCATAGGTCTACGCTCAACCACTGAGCCACGCCAGCCAGGCTAAGGGCAGTGCTTTAAGTACTGATCACAGTGGCTTTCTTGCAAGCCCCCTCTGACCGCAGGGTGGGAAGGACAGAGCGGAGAGGAGGCTACAGAGGCGTTAGTCCCAGGACGGGCAAACTGCCGTGTGGGCTGGGATGGAGCAGTGGAGATGGAGAAGGGACTGTCTTTAAGAGAGGAAGCAGAATTGATCAGCCCGGATAACTTGCGGGATGTGAGAGGCGAGAAAGAGGAAGGTGTCAGGGCTTCTCACGGGAGCCACGGAGCAGGCCACGGAACTGTGTACTGAGGAGAACAGGGACAGGAGAAGAACAGCAGAATTTTAGGAAGTGGCCGTAGTTTGGACAGGCTGTGTTGAGTCGGAATTACCTGAGAGCTATCCAGTCAAGATGTCTTTCACTTTTCTTTCTCTCACAATTGAATGAAACCCGATCCCTGGGACACAAAAGGAAAACCACCCAGGACAGCAAACACAGGGAGGGCAACCAATAACAAGCACCAGGCAAGGTGGGCAAATGCTGTAGGGAGATCACATGTAACGGAAAAGCAAGAAAAGCATCTTAAAGCGGTAGGACACATATCAGGGTTCTATTTTAAATTTTTTTAGTAACTAAATTGGATAATGTCAAGTCACTGGTGGCTCCGCATTCCTGTTGTAAGGAAACAGTAGAAACAAGCACAACCCTTTCTCCCCAGAAAGGCTCTGTACTAAGGTCCCAGGCAATTTGGCTAAAAAATTAAATGAATGAATGAATGAATAAATAAATAAATAAATAAATCGCTCTTAGAACACTGTTTAAATGATTCTCCTGACTATGAAAGATACTTTTACCAACTCATTCACTTGGCAAGCGGAAACAGAACATTTTATAGTAATATGTCAATGAAAACGAGACAATTCTTAGCGATACAAAGCGATCTGTCAAATGTGGCACAGCAAATCATGCCCGCAGCTAAGCAGGCTGGGCTGACATCCGTGAATACACGGCTGTTCAGGTTTTGTTGTTTTGTCGGCTGGAGCGTCTGAAAAGGGTCCAAATTTCAAGTCTGTCACTAGGAGGGGAAGGATATTGGGAAATCCCACAGGGCACCCAGTCAGCCAATCACCTTACAATGGACAGTCTCCATGACTGCTGGTGTGAGGACGTTTCCACGCTGGGCAGAGGATCACTGTGAGGTCAGAGCACCTGCAACTTCAACCCAGGGAATCCTGAAGTAGTTCTGCTTTGATCGTGGAAGAAAAGCTGTCCTTTTCATGAGATTATAACAGGTTTATAGCGTACCAAAACCACAACAGGAGATGCAAATGGTTTTGACCATCCTTTGCCACCCTACAGCTTTTAAACACTATTTAACTGACGAATCAATTTGGCTAAAATCCTAGAGGAGGAAATGCAGGGATCAATGAACTGGACCACAGTGAAGCCACTAGAAGGGCCTGTAAGAGTCCTAAGAAACTGCAGACCCTCAGACCAATAGACGGACATTTAAGTATTCATACGCCATTAAAGTGAGTAGCAAACAAACACACCACAAGCAAGATCTTATATATTTTACACTGTCAGCCTATGAATAAATTACAATAGTGTTATCGATCGCTGAAATGCCGAATGCCTAATGACAGGCAGGAAGATTTAGACCAAAACATAAGAATGAAACTTTCCTATTAATAAGATGACACCATATTTTCTCTTCTGATGCACAATAAATATAATTTCTCCAACATGGGGCTCAAGTTATGCATTTATTCCATTCCATCGATTTCATTTAAAAGAGGACTTCTATTACAGTAACCATTTGGCTAGGTAGGTATGCCTAGGGGAGTAGTTAACTGGAATTTGTCTTAACCAAGGAGTTAGCCTATTTATAAATCAATACTGCCCAGGAAGATGCAGGATATCTGGATCTAAGTCAGAAAACCCTTTGGCAACATTTTAAATAAGACCATAAACCACTTATACTATTGTACCAAACACTCTTTTTAAAAACAAACAGACCTGACTGGTTTGGCTCAGTGGATAGAGCGTCGACCTGCGGACTGAAGGGTCCCAGGTTCGATTCCAGTCAAGGGCATGTACCTTGGTTGCGGGCACATCCCTGGTAGGGGGTGTGCAGGAGGCAGCTGATCGATGTTTCTAACTATCCCCCTCCCTTCCTCTCTGTAAAAAATCAATAAAATATATTTAAAAAAACAAACAATGTCACAGATATCTGAGGACTGAAATTAAAAGGATAAAAGTAGGAAGAGTCTTAGCCCATCCCACCCTCACATTCATACTCATTGGAAGCCTCTTTGCCTTATACCAGTGATGGCGAATCTATGACACACGTGTCAGAGGTGACACGCGAACTTATTTTTTTTTGGTTGATTTTTTTGTTGTTAAATGGCATTTAAACATACAAAATAAATGTCAAAAATTTAAGTCTTTGTTTTACTATGGTTGCAAATATCAAAAAATTTCTATATGTGACACGGCACCAGAGTTAAGTTAGGGTTTTTCAAAATGCTGACACGCCGAGCTCAAATGGTTCGCCATCACTGCCTTACACTGTACTTAGGTATTCCACGCCCTGGCGCTCCCTGGGTGACAGCTAACCTAACAGGTACACACTGTCACTTTTTAACAACTATGCCTCATTTAGTAAATGACCGAAAACCTAATCAGTCCACTACATCACTTTTTCATAACATGTGACGGCTCTGATGTATTTAGAGCAAGGTGTTTCCAGGTTTTATTGAATCTACTCAGTTTTGGGTACAATCTGAGTAGAAGTCGTGGCTGAAGAGAAATAAACGCTCAAGTAGTCAGGGATCAAGTTATTTCCATTTCAGTTACTGTGACAACACCTGTGGTAAGTTCAATAAACAAAGACACACTGAACTGATAATTACTGTGCACTTACTGTGCCCAGAACCACCTCAGCTGTTTTTCACGTATGTTGCTAATTATGTTTGTTAAATATTAATAGAAAACCTTCCAAAACCTCCTTTTGTTGGCACCATACACCCAGTTACAGGTAAGAAGAAAATGACCATACATTTAACCAACCACCTAATTATCACCTCTGCTTGGAGAAGTCTGAATGACAAAGCAACACTTCCCACGGACCTGCCTGGAAGGGAGATGTATTTGTACCACAGAATGGATTGCATAAGAGTAGGGGAAACCCTGAACGTTTCACAGTTGCACCAAAGTTATGTGGTCCGGCTATTGTTTCTGTTGGGCCACCACAGAATTGAGCAGGGGATTTTAAAACCAGCAAAAAAATTTATTGAATGACTGACGGGCCAGCAATGTTGTCAGCAGCTCTTCCTGGCTCTGCTTGTCAGACGTCTGTAACACCCATTAAGGCCACATTTCCTCTGTAAAGCATTTAAAAAAAAAAAATAATAATAACATTCCTTGTGTCTAAGGTAGAGCGAGGGGTTAACTTCTTTTCTCCTATCAGCAGTGTAGAACCTATGTCATGTAGGTGGCCTTGCCTTTGGACTGTGGACAGTAGCCCTGGGGAGGGAAGGAGGTTAAAGGGGCACACTCAGTATTCCAGCTGGGAGTGTCTGCAGGCCCAGAGCCCTTCCCAGGGCCAGTGGCAATACTGTCCCGTCTCTGAGGTCCACGACCCCTAAGGGGAAATGAAGAACATCAGACGGCATCCCCAAGTGACATACCAAATGCTGCTGAGAAAAGGGTGACGCCGTTAAGTTACTAAAAATCAAATAGGTGAAGGCACGAGGACATGATTCCTTCCCTGCTTTAACTAGCCTGGAACGGACACTTTTGGGTCTTCCAGTGCATGGATTCCTGGAGGCTTGTAAATACTAGAGATAATCCAGGAAAGAATCTTCAGGTGAAAACCTTGGGAGAGAAGGTTTCCTTGCACAGACCCCCTGACAGCCATTACCCAGACCAGTGGTCAGCAAACTGCGGCTCGCGAGCCACATGCGGTTCTTTGGCCCCTTGAGTGTGGCTCTTCCTAAGCCTTAGGAGTGCCCTAATTAAGTTAATAACCATGTACCTACCTATATAGTTTAAGTTTAAAAAATTTGGCTCTCAAAAGAAATTTCAATCGTTGTACTGTTGATATTTAGCTCTGTTGACTAATGAGTTTGCCAACCACTGACCCAGACAGACCACTAGACGTCTGGAAGGTAACCACCTTAGACCAAACCAGAGGCGACGAACGCAGAACTGATTCATCTCAAAAACGTACTGTTCACGATAAGAACTCTCCATGTTTTCTTTGGGACACCTGACAGTGTTTACCGATATGTAAATCCTAAGGCCCTTGGTAAAATTTTGCCATTTCTAATTTTAGCGAAAGCCTCCTAACTCTTCTATGCTCACTTGACACTGCTCATGGGGGCTCCTCAATAATGGCTGTTCGTTTTGGGGTTGAGTTTTTACAGTAAAAAGAAGGCAGGGATTTAAAGAGGATAGAAAAGGTGAAAGACATCAACTATTCCAGTCAGCAGAGAGTTTTCATTTAAAATATATTTTTATTGATATTTAGAGAGAGAGATGAAGGCAGAGGGAGATAAACATAATAAACTGACTGCCTCCTGCACACTTCCTACTGGGGATCTAGCCCAAAACCTGAGCGTGTGCCCTGACCAGGAATTGAATCAGTAACCTTTTGGAGCACAGGTTAGGGTGGGAGCTTTAATTTTTAAATGATATTTGAGATGCTGCATTTTACAGCTTATTCCTATATTGTAATTGCGTTTCCTAAGAAATGGTGAGCCATATTTCTTTTTAATTTATTATTATTCATTCCTAGTACACCGCTGTGGGATCCAAGGGAATATGTACTACAGAAGGAGGGAACTGGAACTATTAAGAGATTCATTAGGAAAAAAAACAAAACAACACAAAACAAACCCCTCCAAGTATTAAATGGGCCCATATTCAATTCCAAAAAATCAACACATTCCAAAGACAAACATGGCAATCTACCACTCTTCATTATCCAGTCAGTCCTCCACTTGTGAAAATAACGAAGTGTGGTCTGTGCTCAGGAATACCAGACACCAGGAAGTGAACTAAGAGAATAAGAATGTGGTGGCAAAGAAAAGAGTCAAAAACTAAAAACAGATCAAATACATCAGGAAATGGAAAAAACAAATAATTTTCCCTAATTTTTTTTGTAGTTCCTAAAGCAGAAATTAAATCATTTTTATTGCTAGATCAAACTGAGAAAGGAATGTAAGTAGATGGGTTGCCAATTTAAGAAAATACTCTAATATTTATTTTTTGTTTACATGTCACCCCAACGACGACGATGATTGTGAATCCAGAGCTCCATAGACCAAGAAGAAAAGTGTCAGCTGCCCTCAGAAAGTAGCTGTCCTCTAGCTCAGCCTTGCTCATTTTAGCAGCAAGCAGTTTCTCTACGCTCTACCCGCCTGGTGATATTACGTCTCAAAAAGTAAGAGGAAGCCTAAGCCTACTTATAAATAGCAATGCTTCCAAATCTTTACTAAGGTTCCATGGTCCTCTGTGAATAAGAATGGAAACTAACCCGTGTCATTAAATAGCTAAAACTATTAATATTCTTATTTTATAATTTCAGGAAATACTTTGTCTCAAATTTTTGCTTATAATTCGTCCAAGTTTAAAAAGTCAAGGATTTGGCCAGCATGACCAGCACGTCTGGCGGATCTGGGGCCGAGGATTCTGCTGGCTCAGTCAACCTGTGCGGTGGGGCCAGGGTCGGGATTGCACTGGTGCCGCTGGGGTGTCCGGCAGGGTAGGGGCCGAGGAGGTGGCCCAGATGGTGGGGAAATCAGTTACATACAAGGAGACTGAGAACATGAGTGGATGTACCGAGGATGCCGGGAGGCAGGCTCCTCTCTACTGCAGAAGGAAATGGCAGCTACGGGAGGGAGAAAGCTAAAATCAACCCCATGGTGCTGGAATGAAATGAGGGATGCAGTGTGAACTTGTGATATTTAATATAAATAGACAAAGAGAAACACCCACACGTGCGTCTGTGTGTGTGCGTGCGCGTATTTCCCCCACGCCCCCAGCTCTGTTTGCTGACAAAGTCTAAAAGCAGTAACACACCAGGAGCAACAACCACTATCTACTACCCAGGTCTTGCTTTCCACATCCCACACCAAGGCTTTTTTGGAGAAATGGCTGATTTCTTCACTGAGACAGGGAAGGCCCAAGATGAGCCTGGAATTGTAGTGAGCCAGAAAGTAAGGAAGTTCTCAAAGAACGACAGGGACATGGCAGAAGGATACCACAGCTAGACCCAAGGGGCTTCCATCTTCAAACCTGGGACAGGTAGGTCTGCTTATTTGGGAAAATACGGAGAATGAACGTCGCTGTTGACGAGTATTTATCTCTGTCCTTCGTGGGTGTGTGGACCACAGCTTTTACCTTCTAGCTGCCAAGAGACGCAGACCACAGATTAGACCAAAGCGTGGGGTTACACTGGCATAAATCCATCACCACAAATGCACAAACAGCTCAGCTCTGTGCTCTGTTGACAATATGGTGGCTTTTAAAAAATATCTACTATGCAGATGCCTACACATCAGCAAATATCTATACACGTTGCTAATAAGGCCCTTCTCTGGATACAGTGAGGCAATGCACTTATTTATACTCTGAGCACGTTCTTATGTCAGGGTACTAGCAATCAGATGCAGAGACAAATGGTTTTGGTTGTTAATGCATACAAAAAATATTTTTCTAAGTTGTATCCTTAATATCTACGAGAAGAAAACATTTTTCCCCCGAAAAATAATTTGTAAGACATGGTATCAATTAAGTTGGCTTGAAATGCTCCCTTTCCTCAAATTCTGACTAAAAGATTAATCACTTGGGGAGGAAAAAAAAAATCTTTCTCACTGTTGACAATCTGGCTTAAAAAAAAATTTGTATATTCAAACATAAAAGTTGTAAGAACAGCATTAAAAAAAACTCCCAAATATCCTCCACTCAGATGATTTCAAACATATCTGTTATTCTCACATGTATATGTATGCACACAATTTTATTTATGCAGATTTTAATAAAACAAGTTAGGAAAGGTAACTGATGGTGCTGGGATAGCTGCAGGCTTTGTTTTGTCATGGCTTTAGACTTGGTGGGTAAATCATACCACTACACAGGAGCCCAGTAACCAAACCAAGCTCTCTATGGAAGCCAGGCCACCAGGTGAGTGAAGCAGAAAGGAGGTAAGTCATTGTGACATGGTGGGGACGGACAAGCATTTGTTGTTCTACTTATTTATGCTTTCATTGGTTGATTCTTGCATGTGCCCTGACCTGGGATCATATGCTCTCACTAAGTGAGTTACTCAGCCAGGACCTACAAACAGTGGATTTTTAAGTGTTATTATCTAATTTAAAAATGGGACTAATGTTTAAAAATAATAAAACTAGTTCAGGCAAAAAAAAATAAAAGGTTCATCTGTGACTTGTATACAGCACACTGAACACTACCAGTGGCCAGGTGGAATGTTAATTCCCATTAAATATCTGGTGATGACTAACAGCAAGTTCTAATACCATAAATAGGTAACAGACACTGTGTAAAACAATGGTCCGACCCCAGGATCCTGGAGCCATTCTCCTGCAGAGGAAGTGAGGCCATCGAGACGACACAGTGCTCATGAAAAAGGAAGATGGAGCTGGCAAGGCTGATCCCTACCGCAAAGCAACATCTGTGAAACAGCTTTTTAAAGGAACCTGACCGAGGGCTCCCTCTCATAAAGAAGCTGGTTCTAACACGGCAATTACCAAGAGACCGGTCAGGATTCAAAAGAACAAAGACTTTTCATTTGAAATGTTTAAAATTTAATTTTTAAAATCAGAGCATAAGCAGTGCCGGGGGGGGGGGGGCCGCTTTGTAGAGTATATGGTTGTCTAACCACTATGCTGTACACCTGAAACTAATACGAAATCATATTGAATGTCAACTGCAATTGGAAAAAAAAGACAAGCAAGGAAGTTCCCTTTGCAGCCAAACGTTGACCTTAAGATTTATGTCGTAAAATCAGTATTTACGTATTACTAATTAGTACGACGAATGTTTGTTTACTTTTGGCTTATGTAGCTTCAAGTCACTAATGAGATAATCAAGATACTACAATTACTCATAAAATAAGATGGATCCAATTTATATTTTTAAACATCTACCATCGCTTAATAAATCATGCAGTTCCCCTTGTGTGCTCTGCATGAGGCTCTCCTGGGCACCTCTGTCTGTCAAGCTCGAATGACCCCTCGCTCTGCTGGGCCTTGACGATGTTAACCTCTCTACAACTTGTCAATTACTCGGGTGCTGCACTGGGGATATCTCTTCTACCACCCTTTAAACTATGGAATTCTGTATTGCTATTTAATATTTCAAGTGTTTCCACGTTTCTTTATATTCTCCAATAGTTCCTAGAACAGGGTTACTCCAAGTGGTCCAGCTGCAAATTGTTGCTTGGCCGTGGTAAGTATGGAAATAGCACTTAGAAACGCTTAGGGCAATTTGACGTTACAGTGAACAGCCAACAGCGAGATCAGTGAACTCGTTTTGTTAACACTATCATGGTGAGGTGCACACTGGTGTTAGTCATACACAGTTGGACCATGTTATAATGCGAAATACTCAAGAACAGTTTATCAACTCTAACTCAAAAGTACATAAAAATCTCAGAAAGCATAAGCATTTATTTGTTTTTGTTGCTAATGTTTACAATCATTTAAATTTTAATAAGGTCTGTTTTCAAATTTATAGTTCAGCACTCTTAGCCACACCAGGAAAGCAAAATTTTTAGTACTTATTTTTGATCCAACTTAACTTAATGCCTAATCCTTTACAAAACAAACTTCACAGACGTTTTTGTCCAGAAAAGACACATCTTTTTGAACGTAGCACTCACTGTGAGCCAGATGATGATGATGGAAGCAGGTCCAGAGAAACCAAGACCCAGAGAGTTTGTTGTAGGTTTCACTTGGCATTGTGATGCCCTCATAATAACTGAGTCTAGTTTTAGGGCTAAAACCTATGATGAGGTGTGTTATTGGCAGAGATGACTAATAAAACCATCAAAATGAGACAGCATTTATACATGAAATATCAAGGAATAACCTCCAAACCAAAAGAATTCTTTGAAAGAAAAAGTACTAACTTAAAAAGTCCACATTTACAGGAGAGTCGAAGCCGGTCTGGGCAGCCAGTAAGGACATCAAGGTCGGAGTTGATGCTCCAAAGAACCCTTGACCTTGGGCCTGATCCTGGAAGAGCCGATCCTGTCTGAGGCTGCACGTTCTCTCTGGGGCTTTAGAGACCCTTCCAGAGTCTCTAACCACAATCTCTAACCACATCCTTCTCCGGCAATATCCCACTTCAGGGATGACACTGTCCTCTGGGAGTTGGATGAAAGGTAGAAGAGCATGATTGCAAAAGTAACTTTCCATCACCACACCTAAGGGGTAAGGCTGTTTTGTTTTCTTTCCGATTAGAGTTTAAATGTATCTTTACTGTATATTTCATACAGACCCCATCTGTAAATGAGAATGCCTGGCTTTGTAAAAAGGGTGCGTTAACTTGTAAAAGTGAGCCTTCATATGTGAATGCCTAAAGAGAGGAATATACTTTCTAGATACTTCTCCTAGGAGTCGGGATTGTGTCATCTGTTACTGTATTTTTTGCTGCTGTTGTTGTTACTGTATTTTTGTAGCTCACTGGGTGTTTGGCTTCCCAAGGCGATACTCGTCAGTTCACCGCTTGTTCACTATGAATGAATTGCTTATTTCTTTGCCTGCCCTTTAGCTCTAGCACATTCAGGAAAGAAGTGGTGCCGAGTAAATGGTGAATGGCATTTCCCATGTTTTAACACTGGCAACATGCAAGGCATAACTAAGTAACAGAAGGAAGTGCAAGTATAGGCAGATTTTGCTATTCTGTCTACTGTATACATATTATATATACACTAGAGGCCCGGTGCATGACATTCATGCACTGGGGGAAGAGGGGGAGTCCCTCAGCCCAGCCTGCACCCTCTTGCAGTCCAGGAACCCTTGGGGGATGTCTTTAGAGCTGCTGTGGAGGTGAGAGAGGCTCCCACCACCACTGCTGTGCTCACCAGCTGTGAGCCTGGCTTCTGGCTAAGCAGTGCACCTCCTGCGTTGAGTATCTGCCTCCTAGTGGTCAGTGCACAGTGCACGTCATAGCAACCAGTCATTCTGCCGTTAGGTCAATTTGCATATTAGGGTTTTATTATATAGGATATAGAGAGAAGAGGAATACATTAATTTTATTTAAGGAACATTATCAGCTGTACAATTCTGATTTCTCAAAATTGATTTTTTTTCCCCACAAAGGATTTCATGGAGTCAATTTAAACCAGGTGGAAAAAAACCCCACGAAAATGAACATACATTAATTCTACCGTCTTCATATATATTAATAGAAGGTAGAAAGTAAACTATACTGTTAAGGGTAGCCTTGGATCCACTCTCTAAAGGTCCCTCTTGTTAACAACTTCTTATGTATCTTTTCAGAAAACTTTCTGTGCCAATAGTCCATGCATGCACACTTATTTTAAAAAAATAAAATTATATATACATATGTGCACACACATATAGGGTGTCCCCAAAAATGTACACACACTTTGAATAATTATTAATTCCAAATGTGTCTTTCTTTCCAGATTTAACCCACTGGAATTAATAATTATTCATAAGTATATGAACATTTTGAGGGATACCCTGTATGTATATAATCAAGCTTACAAAAGATGTGAAGGGATTTGAATTAAAAACCCAAGAATGTCTTACCACCATGTTGCTTTTTTAAATACCTTAAATAATATGGCAAAGAGTTTGTACCCCAAACATTCCATCTATCTACTACCATACTTCAATCCTTTCTTGCAGTTAGGCAGGGCCATGCTATTAGTTATTAGGGCCATGTTACAATGGGCTGTGGGACACACACACTCCTTGACCAAAGCACAGAAAAGCTGGCATGCACACTGTGCTGGTATACAGGACTACCCTCCAACCAACCCAGTCACCCGCCCAGGGCAAGCCTTTAATATGTCTTTAAATAACCTGTTCACTTACCGCAATTTCCTGGGCTTGGGGGTAGAAGTATTTTAGTTTGAGAGTTTTGTTTTTTTGAAATGTAAGTTTTTATGGGCCTTTAAACAAGCAGGTCAAATACATTATTTGGCTTCGTACATTCTGAATTACTTTGAACAGGCAATGGTTACTTGACTCACACCATCCCACTGATGCCTTGGCACACACACAGACAGTGGTTGAAGAGATGGCTTCACCAGAGATAGTGGGTTCCTTCAGAAGAAAGGGGGAAGGCTGTTGACCCTGACAGGCCATCAATGAGGAGGAGTGCTCACCTGGCCAGTGTGGCTCAGTGGTTGAGCGTCGACCTGTGAACCAGGAGATCACAGTTCGATTCCGGTCAGGGCACATGCCCAGGTTGTGGGCTTGATCCCCACTGTGGGGCATGCAGGAGGCAGCCCATCAATGATTCTTTCTCATCACGGATATTTCTATCTCTTTCTCCTTCTTCCTCTCCCTTCCTCTCTGAAATCAATAAAAGTATTTAAAGAAAAAAAACGGAACAGGAGGGCTCAAAGGAGACTGGGAAATAGGATCAGAATAAAGAAACGGGCAGGGGCGGGACTTCTGAGGGGAAACGAGCATCATTCTTAAGGTTGGACATTTCTTCCAACTGCCCTGGAACTATTTCCACTGGGATGTCTCACAGGCATTTCAGACTCAACCTGTGTAACATTTAACTCAATTAACCCCATCTATTAACCCTATTCATCCTGTTGTCGTCCTCACATCCAGGAAGGGCTAGCTACTTAGCCAAGAAGAGCCTAGACACCAAAAGAGGCTCTTCTTCCAGCCCCTCCACCCGGTCCCTGAGGATGCCACAGCTGCATCTCTCCCATCCACCCCCTCGGCTTCGGCCCCGCTCCTCGGTCTGACTTGATCTTCTACAATATCCACTACCTAGCTTTCCTGACTTCTGTGGGACTCCCAACTCTTCTTCATTGTTTATTTTTTTACTTCTAATTGTGAAATAGTTCTTTTTTCGTTTTTATTTATTATTGAATTTATTTGGGTTACAGTGGTTAATGAAATTATGTAGGTTGAAGGTGTACAATTCTATAATACGTCATCTGTACATTGGAGTGTGTTTCACCACCCCAAGTCATGTCTGTTTCTAACACCCTTTATTCCTCCTCTGCCCTCTCCTGCCTCCCTCACCCCCATTTCCTTCTGGTAAAGACCAACTGTTGTCTAGCTACAAGGTTGTTGTTGTTTTTTGTCTGTTTGTTTTTTTCTTAATCCTTTCACCTTTTTCACCAGCCACCACCCCTTCTCCCTTCCCCCTTCCCCCGCCCCTCTGACAGCCGTGAGTCTGATTTCACTTATATGTGGAATCTAATGAACAAAAGAATTGTGAAATATTTCAAACACTGCAGCAGACACTGTGTGCCCTCTACCCAAAGTCATCCCCAACCCTCCTTCTCTGCCAGCAGACTTCTGATTCTGCTCAGGTGTTCACCCTCCCCCGACACATACATAGTCGTTTACTCAGAAATGGACGCTGGCTAGTCTAAGCTAAAACTGGGAATTCTAGTCTCCTTGATCAGATTAGGGCAGTTTCCTAGATCTGTGTGAAGGTGTGGGGGAGGGGGGCGGGGGAGGATTCTTTAAAGGAGCTGCCATACGCACACGTTGCCTTAATTTTTGTCTTGAGGTGAGGGGAGCCAGCCTAAAAGGACAAGTCAAAATGCTGAGGGGACGGGAAGGAGCTGGGTCCTTGAGGAGACACACTGATACGAGAACTCAGATCCACCCTACCTTTGGGCTTCTTGTTATCAGAGAGAGAGAGAACTTTCTTTGTTGTTTAAGCCACTTTTATTTGGGTTTTCCGCTACTTGTAGCCAAAGCATTCTGCTGCTGAGAAAAGCTGATAAGCTTAGTGTTGAACACTGAGTTTGAGTTTACGGTGGACATCCAAGCAGAAACACGGTCACAGGGCAGGAGAGGAGTGCAGAGATGCGGGACTCGGCGCAGAAGTGACATGAAGAGTCGGCCGAAGTCACCAGGTATGACCATGACGACTTGATGGCTAACACTCACTCAGTGCCCTTCACGTGCTACGCACCATTCCAAACGTATTAAAAGAATTAGCTCCTTTATCCTCACAGCTTTAACAGTTTCCAATCCCAGTTTACACATGGCAGGAATGAGGACTAAGGAGGTTTAGTAACTTGACAAAGGTTACCCACGGTTTAAACCCTGCAGGCTGACAATAGAGTAAACACTATGTTTTGTTACCAAATGCTTAAATCATAGGCAGAGAAAACAGTGGGGCCATAAATTGCAATATTCAGAGAAGTAAAGGCAAACCACAAAATTCCTAAAGGGAAAAAATAAAGGAGCAGCCCTGGCCGGTGTGGCTCAGTGTGTTGGGCATCATCCCATACACCAAAAGGCTGCCAGTTCGATCCCTGGTCAGGGCACATGTCCATGTTGCGGGCTTGATCCCTGGTAGGGTGTGCAGGAGGCAGGCGATGGATGTTTCGCTTTCACATCGATGTTTCCCCGCCTCTCTCCCTCTAATCTTTCCTCTCTTAAATATCAATTAAAACATTTTTTTAACAGCAAAAAAATAAAGGATCAGCTTCTATTGAGGCATAATAGTAATGAAGTCTGACACTCAGGGAGCCGGAGAGACAACGAGAGGGCCGGGCAGGGGAGAGGCCCTGACCCTGAGACAGCGGGCAGATTCTGCGCTGGACAAGGGATGGGGCTGCAGAAGCACGAGCGGAGGCGGACACCAACTTCACCCGCTTCAGTTTTGCTTAGGAGCAGTATGCTCTAATGGTGCATTTAGCTTCCTGGTCTTAACAAGATACCAAGTCACCCACAGATAGGAAAACACTACTTACTGAGTACAGACAAAATGCCAAACGCTAGGCTAGGCTGGAACTTCATATGTATGTTATGACATCTACTCTTCACAATAACCTTAACCATCTCTGCGACATTATCTTCTCGTGAACCATTTCACCAAGCAAATATAACTTCTCAGCATGCACTCTTTCACACCCACCAGCAAGTCCTGTTAGTTCTTCAACCTTTAAGCTATATCCAGAACACAGTCATTTCTCCTGTAAATGGCTGTCAGCACAGACCATTTCTCAATATTTGGAAAGATATCCTGGTAATGACCTTAGTCTTCCTCTGAATATCCTCAAATATCACTTCACAGACAAAATTAAAAAGACTGGGTCCTGACACATCCTGCTAGTTCTCACTGTCCAGGACGTGTTTGTCATGCCAGGCACTGTGCTAAGGCAGTGATTGCCAACCCTCTTCATTCCATGGTTAACATTAACTAATCACACCAAAAAAAAAAATCATTTGCTGATCTGACTGAATATATTTTTTTGCTGAAAAAATTGGTATAATTTTCATTTATTCACACTGGATGGCTATTATTGTGTTGGCTGTTGTTTTTTTAATTTTTTTATTTGACAATCTAAAGGAAAAGAGGTCATTGCCCCTGACTAAATAGTATTGCGTTTTAAAATTCTTGCAGCTCACCAGCTGAAAACTGCTGTGCTGGTAACCAATATATAATCACTAATGGCCCGGTGCATGAATCCGTGCACATTGAAAGGAAATTAATTAGAAGAAATATTTTAATATCACTGCTCGCCCTTTCTCTATAATAGAAGTGTCAACCGAATTCACAATTGACAAGGACAGATTGAAACATACGCGTGCGATTGGCACCAGTGAGAGCTTTATATGTCCTGCGCATGTGCGAGGCAACTTCGCCTTTTATAGATATAGAATAAAATTGCTTAGTTAGACCTGCTTTCTGATTTAGCTAAACTTTTTTCTAGCCCAGTGAAGCACCCCAACTTCTCTTTCAGGTAACTGTCAGCAACACAGTAGAAAATATCAACACAAAGCAGATTATTATTGTAGATCATGCAGGGAGAATGAAGGGTAAAATATTCAACTGTAGATTGAGGAGCTGAAGGAAGAGTAGGTATATTTAAAGAAAGGTTCAGTGAGGCTGGAGAACAGAGCACAGAAAAGACAGTGCAGGTGAAGGGAAGACATGATAGAAAATAGAGGCATTCCTCGTTGATGATGCAGGGTCTTGCGAGCCACTTGAAGAAGTTTAGGCTTTATGCCAAAAGCAAAGGAAAGTCAGGGGAGGATTTCAAAGCAAGGGCATGAGGTGTTGAGTTCTGCGTTTTGGAAAGTGCGTTCTGGCTACAGCATGGAAGGATTAAGACTGGAGCCAGGGAGACCCATTAGGAGACAGCTGCATCCATGGAACCCTTAGCAGACACCTCAACTGGAAATGGTGACAGTCAGATTCAAAAGCGATTAAGGAGACTGAATTTACCTCATCTGGTGACTGACCCGGTAAGGCTGGAGATGATGTAGAGAAAGATGAATCGAGGACAACTAGATCTCTGGCACAGGCACGAGGTGGCAGGCCGAGCACAGAGCCGCTTGTACATGGTGGTAAATTCTCAAAGCAGCCACACTTTTTCGAAAAGCAACCTGCCAGAGTCTTGGTCAGCCCCATAAAAAATACCTTTGTGTTGACATTTTAAATTTATTCCTTCTCTTTTCCCTATTGCACTTCTAAATAAGAGTAAATGCTCTCTGGATTGGTAAACACAGAATGTGGCCTTATAAAACGGTGTGGGAGGAAGAAGGATAAACAAAGGGCCTACTTAACTGGAGTAGCTATTAGTTGGCTGTTGGCTGTTGTCGGGAAGAGCCAAGTAACTTGGAATGATGAAAGCAAGACAAAGGATTAGCGGACTATTTCAAATGAAATCATTGTTTCTTCTAAGTGGGACACATTACCAATTAAGATGCACGTTAATCATTCTTGAAAATTTAAATATTTACTCTGGAATTGCTATTTTAGCTAGTAAATGCTGCTTTGGGGGTCACGCTCCTTGCAATAACTCCGAACGTTCAGTGGCTGAATGTGAGACGTGTTGTTTGTTACACATTAGTCCAAGACAAATGTTTCTGGGGGAGGGAGGGAGCCTTTGTTCCAGACAGTCATTTAGTGACCAGCCCGAGAGAAACTCTTTCATCTGCAACACACGACTTCCTGGTTACCTCGGCCACTGATAACCAGCCAGCAAAAGGGGGCTGAGGATGGAGGATCACACGTGGGAGGCTTTTCTGAGCTAGACCTGGGAGTGGCTAGACTTCAGAAATTCCGCTGGCAAGTCCTCAGTTACATAACAGAGAGCTTCAAGGAAGTGTGTGCCCACCAGAGAGAGGAAGCAAGTTTTGGTGAGTAGTTACCAGTCTCTGTTATACATGGGAACTTCTAAGGGCAACATATATAACTTACTCATTTTTGCAAAGCCTAACTGTATCGCTAAGAAAACAGGAATTAAAATACTCAAATGTTAATTCTGTTGAAAAACATAACTAATGCAAAATATTGCCTTGTAAGAGATCTATTTTATGGCTAAATTAGTGCAAAAAGGTTAATTGTAGAATATATAAACTGAAGGAATGTAAAAAACAAAACAAAACTGAAGCTTTCTAAAATCTTGATTTAGAGAAGTTGTTCATTTCAACCTGGATTTTCCTTATTCACCGGGAAGATACCAAAAATATTATGAAGAAACCATTCCAAACTTGTGGCTCAATAAGAACCATGAATACTATTTCTAAAGTACTACAAAATCCTCGCATTAGTGGATAGTAATTACTCACATGTTTTAAATTTTCATCTGTTAGCTGTTACTCTCATAATTTTTATATAAAGCATAGTTATTATTTCAGGTAGTTCAAGCTCAGGGAAACAAATAAGATCCAAACATGGAGATTTTCCCCAGGAACCAACCTCCATATTTGTAATTTGTGTCTCTGAATGTATAAACCAAGAGAGAGTTCTCAATTTATTAACCCCTTCCCCGGCAGAAACGTGTATACTCGTTTTCACAAAATGTTCTTTTTCAGTCGTCGACGAGTATACTAAGAAAATATGGTAAAAAAATATGGTTTATAGGAAGACGAGTTACAAACTGTTTTCATAACCAGCATCAAAAATACTATATAGAACCAAAATAAAAAAATTAGTCTGAAAAAGAAACGTTTTTAACAAAAAAATTGTTGGGGAAGGGGTTAATCAGGATAATAGTAGGTTGTGCTGTGGTAACAAATAAGCCACTGAACTCTTGATGGCTCACACACAAAGGTTTGTTTCTTGCTCATGTAAGTTCAATCCTGGCCAGGTAGTCCTCCTCCAATTTGTAGATTTGCCAACTACAACTTGTGGCCCACGAGGTGCCACGGCAAAGGAGAAAGAAATGGAGAGAGCACAGCAGCTCTTAACTACCACAGCCCCGAAGTGACACATATCACTTCTGCTCAGAGTTCACTGGCCAGTACTAGTCATGTGGTCCCAAGATGGTCAGCTAGGCTAGGACATGTGGAGGAGTGCATACAAGGCTCTCCCATGATTATGGTCTGGCTTAACTGGTACAGACCATAAGTCCCAGTTCTTAGCTACATTTCCTACTCTACATTTAAAAGTTGGATTTTGGCACACAAATTAGCTTCCTATAATGTTTCCTAGTACCAGTGAAACAGATAATAAAAATGATCAAATTAAACTTCTGGGCTTGCAAACCTAAACAAATCCTTTATTCTTGGTGACAATTAACATGATCTGAGGCCCTATGGGAAGCAGTCAGTTGATTCCTCTGAACATCTCTTAGCCACAACACCCTAAACAAGGAATCCATTCATCCATCCATCAATAATATTGGTTGCGGATGTCTATGTGTCTAGCGTGATGCCTGACACTAAGGAAATAGCATGAAAAAGACATGTGTGGTTCCTGCCCGGACAGAACTTATAGTTAAGTAAGGGTCACGGCTTTTTAAAAAAATTACCAACCACCCTATTATTACAATCCAGATAAACTGGAGACATGAAGGAGAGCGGAATGCTAACATGGCACTTTAAGACTTCACTGGTTTAGGGAAGGTTGCTGAGACAAAAGTAGGGCCCTGAAGGATAAGAAAGGATTAGGCCTAACCGGTTTGGCTCAGTGGATAGAGCGTTGGCTTGTGGACTGAAGGGTCCCAGGTTCGATTCCGGTCAAGGGCATGTACCTTGGTTGCGGGCACATCCCCAGTAGGGAGTGTGCAGGAGGCAGCTGTTTGATGTTTCTGACTCTCTATCCCTCTCCCTTCCTCTCCGTAAAAAATCAATAAAATATATTTTAAAAAAGAAAAGAAAGAAAGGGTTAGATAAGGTGAAAAGGTAGAGTTAAGAATGTTTCAGACCAAGGGAATGGGACAGGCTGTGGTGAGAAGGACTGGAAACAGTTCAATATTAATGATTACTTCTGGTCTTGAGATTTGAAATAGTTTTAATAATTCTTTCAGCGTCTCACCACTTGACTGCTATAACACTATTAAAACTGAATTTTAAAGAATTCAATTTGATGCTAACCAACCAGGTGTGTAATAGGCTGCAATTCTTTTTTTTGTTAATCTTCACCTGAGGATATTTTTCCATTGATTTTTTTTTTTTTTTAGGGAGAGTGGAAGAGAGAGGGAAAGACAGAACATTGATGTGAAAGAAACACATTGGTAGGTTGCCTCCTGCACAAGGCCCAAACCAAGGTACATGCCCTTGACTGGAATCGAACCCGGGGCCCTTTGGTCCACAAGCCAATGCTTTATCCACTGAGCCAAACCGGCTAAGGCTAGACTACAATTCTTTAATAATGTCCTCAAATATTAGGGGAGGGAAGAAAATTGAATACAACTTTCCTTTGAAAAATACGCTATTTATTTGCAATTAGTGAACCATGAGTTAGTCCTTTGTTTTACTTTTTTTTTTTTTTAATTTAAAAAGTGGTCTACATTGTGTAAGATGGATGCTCAATGCAATTGTAGATATTGCAGAAAATTAATTCCTGGGTGTAACATTAAATTTAAAATTCAATACCAAAACCTGAATCCATCTTTATTCCAAAACAGAATTTAGTCTTTCTTCTTCAAATACAATATACTTTCATTTGTGGGAATTTTTAAAAATAACTTTTAAAACTAGCATTTTTAGCCTAAAAGAGGAAAGACACATGGAAAGAGAAGCCACATTGTGAAAACTTTTTGGATAGAATAATTCATCTGTGTAACTTATGGAAGTAACTTTGTGCCTCAGTTATCTATTTAATGAGGAACTAGTCTAGAATAATCTCTAAATTCCCATCCGGGTCAACCTCTGTTATTCCAAATGCACACCTGTCAAACTTATGCATAATTCTGTCCAAAACAATCACCTAATAATAAAACACACATTACTATATTTTGTCAGTTTATACCATACATGTACATATACACCATATGTGTACACTGGCACAATTTACATAATAATTGGTAATACACTGCAAACCAAGATTTCCATGGTGCATGGAAATGTCTAGGAAACATGAAAAATCAATATGGGCCTATGACAAATCATGCAGTCTATGAGAACAAACATACCTGAAAATTATTCATCTAGGTAGTGAAGCAGAAGAAAATGGTGACATTATTTAAAGTTAAATATTGATATAGTATTACAAATAAAATAAAAACCATATTCATCTGCTAAGTACTTCACAGTAATGTTATAAAAATGCAGGAAAAAAAATCTATAAAACTTTTTGTAGTCCCAGAAGGTAGAGGGGCTGAAGTGTCTTTATTCTGCTGTGGAACAGGAAAACAGTTATTATTTAATCGTTTAACAACTAAACAACTCGGAACAAGAACATATTTCCACCTCTCTGCATTGTAGTCATAAAATGTATATACATTTAATGTGTTTTGAAGCTAATATTTTATACTATAAAATGCCTGCAGTTTTAAAAACTGATCTCCTCAGCTAAACACAGGAGTTATCCATTTCAAGGAAAGTAAGCCTTCTCAGCTCTAAAAGCCTATAAAGTTACAACTTAAGTTTGAAAACTTTAAAAAAGTTGACCAAAGTAAAAGAATTCTAGTAGGAGGCCGGTGTTACTTCTCCCTTGCTGTTTCTCCATTTTCAAGTAGTATAATAACAATCCACATTTACTGAGCGTTCCTATGCCAGGCAATACTATGTCATGAGATTACTTTTAATCCTCACCACAATCCAATGTATCGCATACTTCTTTATATTCCAGATAAAGAAACCAAGACTTCAAGAGGTGGTGAGTTCTTGCCCAAGGTCACTCAAGTATTAAACACAACGGCTGAGGTTCACCCAAGCTGTCTACTTCAACAGCCGGTGCTCTTAACCACCCCTCCCTCCTGCAGATACTCTGTCAACAACTATTATTTATGCCACCGACCAACTGTGGATCCACCCACCCCAGCAGCACCGGGCTGCGGTTCCATGGGACAGCCTCTGTACGGAAGGCATGTTGGCTAAATATCCAACAGTAGCAGTTCCAACTCAGAGGGAAGCGTTGTAATCGGTTGCTATTACTCTGCTATAGAGGCAGATATTCAATGGAGTCAAGACCTTTCTAGCTCAAAGATCAAAAATCAAAGCTCACACACACCTGGCCTCTTTCCAAGAAAGCATGGTGCAAGAAAGACCACGTTGAGGGGAAGAAATAGAAAATCAAAGGCTCCCTCTTTTCTAGCCTGAGTTTTGGAGGCCATGGAGGCATGACACCATATGCTTTGCAGTCAGAAAGACCTGGGTTCTAATCCTAGTTCCACCATGTGCAGTATCTTTGATCTCGGGTAAGGAGTTAGTCTCTCTAAGCCCATTTTCTCACCTGTAAAGTCAAGGTATTATACCACATAAGGTGCTTGTGAGTACTAACGAGATAGAGTATGCAATATTGATACTAGGGATGGGGGGTGGGGACAGGTCCAGTTTCCTTTATTTCTGAAAAGAAAAAAAAAATCGTGGGACAAGAAAAATGTTTAAGCCTTTCCAGCTATAAAATCTTGCAAAGCCCTTTCTGCCTCATTTTCAGTTCGAAACGTAAGAGACTGACCAAAATAAAAAGAATTCCGCTACAGAGGTTGCTTTTTCCTTAAACTGGAATATTTTTTTAAAATCGGATAGGCCTGGGAGGTGTTCGACCAACAGAAAATGAAGCCTGCAGTCACTGAAGCCGCGGCAGCGGGCCATTCGCTTTACTCTGAAAGCACCGGCTGCTGATAGGATCGCATCGCAGGAAAATGTCAGGGTGTTGGCTGAAAGAAATCTGCAGGGACACAGCGACAATTCCTCATCATGTAAACGTCAGCTTCATCACCGATTCTGTCTGGCTAATTTGGCTGTCAGATGTGAGGGCTTCGCCAGCTTGGTTAGGTCCAGGGAAGTGGGGACATAAGCAGGGACCTGGGAGGAGTTCTGGGGTAGAAACTGCTGGCCCTGGGCCAGGACCCGAGGCACTGCCTCAGGCTTCTGTTCCTCCCACCTCCTTCAGGCCTTTCTCCTCCCGTTATGAAAGGGCTGCCTCTGCTTGGAGGAGTTTCTGTCCTTTCAGAAATCTCATTGCACATGGTTTTGCCGCTTTCAACCTTGATTTTGTGTGTGCTCACATATATACACGTGGACTTTTCTGCAGGGAAGTGTCCATACTTCCATCAGATTCCTCAGGGAAGCAATGACACCCTCCCTCCCCCCCGGCCCCCGCCCCAAAGGAGTAAGAACCACTGCTGTTCTATCTCAGTACCTTCCCGCTTTAGTTTCTATTGGGAACTCTCCCAGTCATTCAGCTTCCTAATTCCCAACTCCCAGTAGAAGAGTAACAGTAATGCTACCATTGACGGAGCTTTGAGTGAGAGTCAGACACTGTTGGAAAGACTTTATGTGGATTAACTATGTTTTGATTCTCAAAACAACATGATAAAGGATTTACTACTTTACAGAGAGCAAACCGGGGCATAGTCAACCTTGAGTAACTTGCTTAAAGTTACACAACTAGTAACTGGCTGGGCTTGAATTTAACTAGACAATGTACATAGTGGTTAAAATGGGTTGAGTTAAACTTTCTGAATCAAGCCACAGGTTGTTGGTAAAACCGTAGGTTGGCTGTCTGGCTCAAGCCCTGGCCCCGCTGTAGCAGGGTGAGGGTGGAGGGGGGCAGGGGGATCAGATGGTTTAAAATACAGCCACTCCTCAGTGAGCCCACAGCAGGGTGGTTTCTCTTAAAAAGGGTGTAGGTGGTGGGCAGGCATACTTAATAATTAATTGTTTAATATAACCATGACTTTAATTGTTTATCTTCTAAGTATATTTCAAAATCAACAGACTAACTAATAATTAAGTAAAACTTATGTTTAAGAAATACAAGTAAGAAAAGTAAGGGGTGGCCAGGAGCCTGTCAGCTGAAGAAAACTAAATCACCCACATACATAAACATACACAAAGTCAGACAGACACCCCTGATGGACATGAGGCTTCCCTATGGATCCAGGGAGATCCAGTCCTGGCTTACAACTGAACTTTCACGGACAGCTCGAAGCTCCAACCACCAGCTATGTTAGTTTATCCCCCCAGTCCTTAGCCCACACTAACAGCATGTTAGGGAGAAACTCCTCTTACTTATGAACAAATACAGGATTATTTCTTTAAAAATGACTGCAGAGAGAGAATGAATGAGACTGAATATGGGAAATAAAAAAAGAATATATATCAAGATAAATTTGCCAGCCCAGATAAAAAATTATGCCCCCAAAACACAGAAAGATGAAGACACTCCAAAATATAATTCAAGAAGTTATTTTAAATGGTCTTAATGAAGGGCTACACTAGAAATATCCCATATTTGTTCTAAGGTAAACTGATAGAGATGAATGAACACCCAGATACCGTATTTGCCGGCGTATAAGACAATTTTTTGGCCCTGAAAAATATGCCTCCAAGTGGGGGGTCGTCTTATACGCCAGGTACACTTCAGATAGACTGCCCATAGGGCTTGCCCCGTGCCATAGTGGCCTCCCGATGCCCGCCCACTTCATTCCACA
>NW_006291007.1:1109287-1114665 GCF_000327345.1 Myotis davidii
ATCTTTCTTCTATCATTGACAGTCCCTCTAGGTTGTGGGCTGCTTGCCTGTGTTCCTGAGAAGCATCTACGGTACCAGTCTATAGAGTGTGTTTTCTTTAGTGAATTACCGGTATGTTTACCGGTAATAAACTTGCACTGTTTTATGTATATGTTTGATTACATACAGCCTTGTGACAGTTTTCCTGCATGTCATAAGCATTTGAATATAAATTAAAATGTTAAAATCAAATCTGATATTGTTTTACCTTTTATTTGGTGTGTGGAAGGTGTGCGGAAGAGGGGGTAGTCTTATAAGGCGAGTATATAACAAACTCTGTATTTTGAGTGGAAATGTTAGGGGGTCGTCTTATACGCCCAGTCGTCTTATACGCCGGCAAATACAGTATATCCTAGTGAAGTTACTGAGCTTCAAAAATAAAACAATATCCCCCAAAAGAATTTCATGACCATTAAGAAAAAGAGAAAAAATAACTCAAGCCACATCCACCTTAAGAGAAAAACCAGGCGAGCCTTAGACTTCCAGGTATATTCAACCTCAGAAAACATCACAGCAATGGTGACAAGGAAAAGAAAGTACAACTGAAGAATTTTACACCCAAATCATCACTTTAGAACAAAAACATCAGGTGTGTTTTGAAAATGTGCAAGAATGCCGAAACCGGTTTGGCTCGGTGGATAGAGCGTCGGCCTGCGGACTGAAAGGTCCCGGGTTTGATTCTGGTCAAGGGCATGTACCTGGGTTGCGGGCACATCCCCAGTGGGGGATGTGCGGGAGGCGGCTGATCGATGTCTCTCTCTCATCGATGTTTCTGACTCTCTGTCTCTCTCCCTTCCTCTCTGTAAAAAATCAATAAAATATATTTTTTAAAAAAAGTTAAAAAAAAAAAAAAGAAAATGTGCAAGAATGGAAATGGCACAGTTCACATGCGCCCATGGAGAAACCCATGGAGGAATAACATCAACTGAGGGACGAAGGGAGAAGCTGTAGCACAAGGGTTGTGGGCAAATGCTGGAGAGCATTTGCTCTCATTGAAGGACAGAATAAAAAGGTTACAAGGTAAGGGACAATCTATATCAGACATAATAGCGTAAGTAGCACAATTCAGGAAGTAGAGGAAGAAAAAAGGTAGAAGTTCATTTAAATGTTCTGACTTCGTCATCTTCCATAATGAGGGTCCATAGATACTGTCTACAGTTTCCATTCTAAGTTACGAATGAATTGGTGTTAAAGGGTATAAAAGTAAATTTGTGCCCAGCATTGCTAACTATATAAGAATATCCTTTTACCTTTTCTTCTTTACTAACAGAACCCCAATTTGGCTCAGGGAGGCAATGTGCCCAGCTAGGGGTGAGAGCCAGGGGTGAGAACCAGGGGTGATGATGTGGCACAGTTCTGGTCAGTACAATGCAAGTTGAAGGTGCAAAGGCAAGCTCTGCTTCCCCAATACAGGCATCTCTTTTCCTTTTCCTTTTTTTCTTCCTGTCTAGAATGCAGATGAGAGGTTGGTGGTCGAGCAACCACCATATGACCAGAAGACAGGCATGAGCTGCCATGCCACAAGCCAAGGATAGTCAAGGGCCAGGGGCATGACTACTGATCTCTGCCCTTTTCATTTTATGAGGCATATCCCCTATTTGGTTAAGTCAATGATGTTGGAGTTCTATTCCAAAGAAAACAAAAGAACAAAAACCCATAATCCCAACTGAAGTATCACTAGAAAAATTAATAATAGTAGCATAACTAATCAAAAATCGGATGATGAAAGGCACAAGGGGTATGTAAAGTTATACTTATAAAGGTAACTACTAGGGGCAAAAAAAATCCCTAAAAACTAAATGTAAGTGTTCAAATTATCAGAAGGAAAATACACATAAAACAAAGCAATTCAAAAACTGAACACAGAGTAAAAATTAAGACGAATTAAAGCCTCCTCCCCGCCAAACTCCCACAAAACAGGACAGAACTAAGACTAAACATATCTGTCATATCAATATATTGTGATTTAAACTCATTAAATTGTGTGCCGAATATGAGACACATCTGGAAAAAAGCCACTCTGAAAGTTGACATTCTCCCCAGTCCCAGGTTTGATTCCAGTCAAGGGCATGTACCTTGGTTGCTGGCACATCCCCAGTAGGGGGCGTGCAGGAGGTGACTGATCGATGTTTCTCTCTCACTGATGTTTCTGACTCTCTATCCCTCCCCCTTCCTCTCTGTAAAAAATCAATAAAATATATATTTTTTAAAAAGGAGCCAGTGTGGTGCCTCCATTTTACAGATGAAAAATTGGGACTTGGAAGGCAGCATCATGGTCCAAGGTCACATAGCTAGTAAGGGATGGCTCAGTTTGGCTCAGGGTCTCTTCCTTCAGAGCTGGTGTCTGGTCTCACTCACTAGACAAAACTGCCTCTCAGCAACACAGAGGACAGCTCCATGAAACAGAATATGAAAAGCACCTGACAAAGGCGCTGTTCCTATATTATAAAGATGTAATATGCAAATGGTCGTTACACCATGAAGCATAACGACCAACTGTGCAATGACCGGATCACGGATCAGCAGGAGGGTGGAGCAGCGAGCTACAAACGGGTAGCAGAGAGCTATAGGAGGGGCAGGGCAGCAAGCTATACGGGGGCGAGGGGAGCTACAGGAGGGCAGCAGCCAGCTACTGGCGAGCTACTGGTGCAGGGATTTGTGAGCAGGGCTACTAGTTTCTAAATATGAGTAAAAGACAGATTATTCAATATATTGCTTTGGGACAAGTGAACCACTCTGCTGAGGTAAGTAAAATGAGCTCTCTACCATTGTATCATACACAAAATGAATTCCAAATGCATTCAAAATTTAACATAATACACATATAGAAGCAGGTGAATAGGTTCATAATCTTAAATTTGGAGGGTCTTTATCATCATAATCCCAGAGGCCATTAAAAAAAATAACAAACTTAATAGATTTGACTATATAAAAATTAGAAACTTTTATTTGGCCAAAGTTACTACAAAGTTAAAAGAACAAAATGATAAATATTTACAACTTACATAGTAGAGAGGAGTAATATTTATAAAGTTATTAAAATCAATAAGATCCTGACAAATACGCTAATAAAAATAGGCACTCTGGGGCATATGCATGCCTAATACATCTAGGAAAAGACATTCAAGCTCACTAACAATCCAAGAATGTACAACAAAATAATGACATACCATTTTTCACCCATTAGACTGGCAAAGGCTGCTTATAATAGCAAAATCTATTGTTAAAGGGATAAGGTAAATAGGTACAAGCACTTGTGAGAGCGATTTGGTAACATGTACCAAAGGGCCTTAAAATGATGAGTATACAACTATGGGTACCCTTGGGTATTCTTGGGAAGATTGGTTCTAGGGCCTGCCTGCTAAAATTGGAGGATGCAGAAGTCCTTTCAATAAAAATGGCATCAAATAATGCAAACAATTGGCTGTCTGCATCGGATTCCCAAGGGTGGATCAAAAATACTGTTTTTGATCTGCAGTTGGTTGAATCCTTGGATTCCAGACCAGCAGATAAGGTGGGCTAATTGCATGTGCATGAGCAAATGGCTCAGCAATCACATTTCTAGGCGCCTGCCTTGCAGAAAGACCAGCCCGTGTGTGAAAATACATATATGAGGACATTCACTGAAGTATGTTGTAATGCAGTATTTGTGAAGAGGAAATTGATGACATCCAAACAATGACATTAGGCAGCCACTGGAAAGAGGGAGACAGCATTTAATTCTACTGACATGAAGAGAGGTTAAGGTCATATAATAGTAAATGGGAAAATAAACCATACTACAGACCACTATTAAGCATGGCCCCTTTTATTTTTTAATTTGAACTATGTGTATATACATGTGTGCGTATACACACACACACACACACACACTCTCTCTCTCTCTCTCTCACATGATCCCTCTCCCTCTCCTCTTCTTCCTTACTCTCCCCCTCCTCTTATATATGTAACTAGTTGGTTGTCCAGATGCTTCCATGCTCTGGAACGAGACACACTAAAAGCTCGGTATTTACTTTTGGGGAGTAGGAGGGTGCATGGGAAGAGAGTGAAGACATTGCTCTCTTTTTACTTCATTTACTTTGGATTGTTTGACTGTTACTACCATGTTTTTCTTTGGTAATTAAAAAAATAAGGATAAAAAAGTAAACCAAGTTAAAAGTAACTAAGATTAATTAAAACAGAAGGTTTTATACAAAGAACAGTATGTCTTTGTTATCTCAGCTGGAGTTTATTTGAAAATTGTGACATTAGAAATCCTCATTGAGCTTATTCGGCTTTGTCTGGGACATTTGCACATCCCAAACGAGTGCTATTAAAACAAAAATGCCCATACTACATTACTTTATAACACAGGCTATTGCTTATTTCAGGATGAATTTTCTTTAAGGAAGGAAATGTGCTCATATTCAGAGTTTTGAAACGCTATTGGTATTTTTAATTGCCTGGGCATGATGGAAGTTAATTGCTGCTTCCTTAACCAAATACTATTATATTACAAAACTATAATAATTATAACAGTATGATACTGGCATAAAAACAGATACATAGATCAATGGAACAAATACAGAGCCCAGAAATAAACCCACGTTTACATGGTCAATTAATTTAAAACAAAGGAGCCAAGAATATACAATGAGGAGAGGATAGTCTCTTCAGTAAATGGTAATCGGAAACAAGGACAGCCACGTGCAAAAGAATGAAACTGAACCACTATCTTATACCACAGACAAAAATTAGCTCAAAATGATTAAAGATTTTAATGTAAGACTTGAAACCATAAAACTCATAGAAGAAAATACAGGGAGAAGCTCTTGGACACTGGTCTTAGCAATAATTTTTAAAATTTGATGCTAAAAAAAAATTTGTTAAAGCCAAAATAAACCAGTTGGATGACATCCAATTAAAATGCTTCTTCACAGCAAAGGAAACCATTAACAACATGAAAAGGCAACCTATGGAATGGGAGAAAATATTTGCAAATCATGTCTCTCTTAAAGGGTTAATATCCAAAATACATGTATTTTTAAAACCTCATCTAACTCAATGGAAAAAATCTGATTTTAAAATGGGCAGGGCACCTGAATAGACATTTCCCCCAAGACATACAAATAGCCAACAGGTACATGAAAAGGTGTACAACATTACTAACCATTAGAGAAATATAAATCAAAACCACACACCTGTTGGAATGGCTATCAAAAAAACAAGAGATAACAAATTTAGGGGAGGATGTGAAAAAAGTGGAACTCTTGTGAAAATGTAAATGGATGCAACCACTATGCAAAAAAGCATGACGCTTCCTCAAAAAAAATTAAAAATAGAACTATCACATGACCCAG
>NW_006291007.1:1114742-1125422 GCF_000327345.1 Myotis davidii
AACAGAGAACAGATTGGGTGGTTGCTGGAGGTGGGGGCTTGGCAGTGGGTGAAGGAGGTGAAAGGTATAAACTTCCAGCTATAAGATAATTAAGTTCTGGGGATATAATGTACAGTATGGTGACTTCCGTTAACAGTTCAGTATTATATATTTGAAAGTTACTAAGAGGCCATATATTTGAAAGTCACTAAGAATATATATTAAAAGTTGTCATAACGGGGGGAAAACTGTAACTATGTGAGGTGATAGATGTTAACTAAATTTATTGTGGTAATTGTTTTTTGATATATTTCAAATTATTCTGTTTTATACTTTAAACTGATATAATGCAAGTCAATTTTATCCTAATACAACTGGGAAAATTTTTCCATAATATATTACTTTATAATACAAATGATCTCTTATTTCAGGATGCATTTTCTTAAAGTACGGTAGCGAACCCACATTCATAGCATTTTGAAACTTTAATGGTATTTTTCATTGCTAGACATGATGGAAGCTAATTGCCTGCCTCCTTAACAGAACTCTCACTGCACAAATGAGAGATGATTTTAAAATGCTGTAACATTTTTATTATGACTTTATCTGGAGTCCGCTACTGTAGGAAGTATGCATTTCCTGGAGAATCGGGGGTATTTTAAAGATCTTGATGATACATTCTTCTCTCCTGTCCAAATCTTAGCCTGCCCGGTCCCATCGACTCCCAAAACACTCTGTTCTTCCCCCTCTTCCATAGCGCTTACCACATTCCACTGGACTTGCCTGTTGGCTGGTCTGTAATCAACATCTCCCTCTGACCCACTGAGCTCAGAGCCTGGCACACAGGGTCAGGTCCATATGTGTGTTGACATGAATGACTAAATCAGTGGTTCTCAACCTTCTGGCCCTTTAAATACAGTTCCTCATGTTGTGACCCAACCATAAAATTATTTTTGTTGCTACTTCATAATTGTAATGTTGCTACTGTTATGAATCATAATGTAAATATCTGATATGCACGATGGTCTTAGGTGACCCCTGTGAAAGGGTCATTCGGTCGCCAAAGGGGTCGCGACCCACAGGTTGAGAACCGCTGGTCTAATGGCTACAGAGTTTCAGTTTGGGGTGATAAAAAAGTTCCAGAGACAGATGATGGTGATAGTTGACTGAAATGTACATTCAAAAAGGGTTAAAATGGCAAATTTTATGTTATGTTTATTTTACCACAATAAAAAAATTAGTAGAAAGCATTTCATTATATTTAAAATACAAAGTTTTTACTTATTTGTTTGTATTTCCAACCTCCAATCTATTCAACTAACACATACCCCCCAAAAAAGGTAGAAAAAAAGAGACATCATTAAGTTTAAAGACAAACTTTCTAGAATCTATAGACCGCAAAACATGGCCGGTGACTATGTACACAAGGAATTATCTTTTATGCCAAAGCAAGGAGAGCTTAAAAAAACAACTCCCACTTAAGCAGACAAATACTTTCTGAAGTCTGGTTTGCAAGTAAATTATGTCTATCCTTCTTTATTTTTTCATTGAATTTTTTTAGAGGGAAAGGGAGGAGGGAATGGGAGAAAGAGGGACACCCATGTGAGAGAGACACCTGGATTGGTTGCCTCCCACATGTGCCCCAACCCAGGCCTGTGATTGAGAGAGGTAAACATCGATCCTCCTGAGTGTCTGCAACCCGAACATGTGCCCTGACCGGGAATCGAACTGGCATCCTTTTGGTGCATGAGACGCCAAACAAACTGAGCCACACTGGCCAGAGCTATCCTTACTTATCAACTACATTTCCACTGAGGAAAAAGGGATAACCCTGCATAGCATCAAGAAATCACTTTTACCAAGTCAGAACCACACCACTGGGAAAAAGCGCATGATCACTAACCCCTAAATACCAGGCAAAGAACAAAACACTGAACATGGGAGAGACTAAAACTCACTGAACAACACCTCCAGTGAAGGCCTCGGTGGATCCAGCTGACATGGTAGCAGGGATACAGACGGCAGGAACTGTTTTCCAGAAAGGCTCCGGGTAAGAGCTCATTGTTTTACTAAGTCAATCAGACTGTTTTCATTCTTCTGTGTTATTAGAAGGAGAAGACAGGAAACAGGTGTGTATGTGGAGGAGTCAATCAGAGGATGGCTAGGCTCTTGGCAGTGATATGCCATGTTCCAATGTTCCCTTTAATTCTGTCTCCAAGTGCGGGTGAGGGTGGGGATGGAGGGGAGAAGGGGGGAGAATATGCAGTGTAAGCCACTGGGAAAAATCAATTGCTTCATATTTAACACTAGGGCCCAGTGCACAAATTTGTGCACCTTGAAAGGAACTGTGGGCCACAAGGCTGCAGTGGGCACAGGGGTGGGTCTTAGTCCATCCTCTGTGCCCCAGCCCAGTCCCTCCCACCATGGCCCCTGGTCCCTTGTCTGCCAGCAGTCCTGCTCCTACCGCTGATGCTCCCATGCACTGACAGTGCTGGCCCCACTTGCACCCGCTGACTGCGCAGAGTAGTTGGGGCTGGCGCCAGCAGCAGGTGCAAGTGGGGCTGGGACTGTCAACGGGTGTGAGCTGTGGCTGCTGCCCCAATCGCCCCTCAGGAGCAGGGCGAGGTGGAGAAGCCCTGAGGGGCAATTGGGGCTGGCAGCAGCCACTCACACCCGCTGAAAGCGCTAAGCGATCAGGACCAGCACAGGCACCCACAGCAGGTGAGAGCTGCGGCTCTGGCGCCGGCTGCAGGTGCGAGCAGGGCTGTTGCTGGCAGCGGGTATGAGAGGTGGCTGCCAGCCCCGATCGCCCCTCAGGAGCAGTGGGAAGTGGAGAAGCCCTGAGGCAGCAGGTGTGAGTGCCTGGCGGGACCGTAGTGCACAGGAGCAAAGAATTTTCAGTAACCACCAGAGGCTTGCCCCGATGACAATGACTGGCGCCCTGCCTTAGTCTGGTGCCCCCACTCACCTGCTCCCTCATCCCACCATGCCCAACGCCTGCCATGTTCTGCGCACGCCCCCTGGTGGTCAGCACATATCATAGTGACGGGTTGTTCAGTTGTTTGGTTGTTTTGCTGTCCGGTCTATTTGCATATTAGGGTTTATATATATAGAAAATAAAAAGGGTGTAAGAGCTAAATTTTGAGTTCCTGCTTTGTGCTAAGAGGCAAGGTGCCACTTTCTATGCACTTTTCTTGGGGAAATGTCATAACAACCCTATGGGGTTGCATCCGGTATTACTGGTTCTGCTGATTCTGCATTGTTATATTCCTGTTTTTTGCCGTGGAAACTGAGGCGCATACCAGTAGGGTAAACTTGCCGGAAGCCACACTATTAGTAACTGACGAGGTTGGGACACACACCTTGGGCCTGACTCCAGCACTCAGGACACCCTGAGTTACACCACCTCAGTCCCACAGGAGCAGGAGAAAATAAGCCAGGAATGAAAATGGAAATGATAGGGAAAAAATGCAATGGCAGATGCCAAAGTAAACTACAAAATATTTACTTTTAAGATGAGATCTTAAAATAGTGGCAAGTGAGCTGACTAACAGATAGAAACCGAGCAGGCACTGGAACGAACGGGGTAAATAGATATAGTTGGCATGTTCGAGTAAGGTCTTCTCAGAGCACCAGAATTCCATTTTGGGGGGCAGGTATTTCTCAGAACATCAGACATACCCATTTTCAAATGAATGGACAAAATCATGTACCCATATCCAAAGTTTTTTGTTTGTTTGTTTTTACTTTTACACACACACCTCTGCATGGATCCTAGAAACATGAGCTTTGAAAGTCATTTCTTAGGTCAGACCCTAGTTCTCGCACTTGCTAGGAGAGGGACCTTGAGTCTCATGTTGTTTTTTAAACAAATGGGGAAATAAGGAAAGAGACAGAAGCACAGACACAATGGAATACAAAAGTATCTAGCACAGGACCTATTATAAAAGGTCTCTCCCTTACCATTAACCAAGTAACCATTTCTTCCAAGAATGAAAGAGCTGACCTAATAGGTTCAGTAATTTATATTACAATAGCATTATTATTTTGAGGCAATTGAAACTAAGGCCTAGAGCAGGGTAGGGTAAATCTGGCCCAAGGGCCGTCTAAGGCCCACAAAATCATTTGGTCTGGCCCTGCCAAGGCATGAGGGGTGAGTTAATTAAATGTTTGACCAAATAGACAGACTACTTTTTAAGCTGATAATTTTGTATGGCCTGCGAATGATGTTATAAATACTCAAATGGCCCCTGGCAGAAAAAAGGTTCCCCACCCCTGGTCTAGAGCCACATCTAAAGTTAGAGGGAAAAAGAGCTCCGAGTGAAGGCTGAAACAGTCTCTATGACAAAGTGAATCATTTACAATATTTTAGCTTTTGCATGAAATCGATTTTACTTTTTTGGCTCAACTGTGTTCTGAGTAAGTGGAGTGAAGAAAGTATTAACATTTAAATCAAAGCAAGAGTCCCCCATCCAATGAAAATAGTATCTATCACAAGACAATGATCATTACATATAACACTAAAAATGTATAACTACTTAGAACCCCCCCGGAGCTGCTATCACTGGATTAAAGTGGGGATGATGAAAACATGACTTTGAGATACTGTATAGTGGAGCATGAAGCAGATAAAAATAATGCTACAGAGATATTATCTATTGACCTAAAAATGTTTTTAAAAACAGTAAGCCAGAGAAACCTTTGTACCTATGAAGTATGGTAGCAATCATCTCCGGTAGAAACTATAGTTTAACTTTAACCCTGCTGTTTGGCTTCTGTATCTATTTGCTTTAACAATAGTAAGGTTATTTTGATTTTCTGAATTATATAAATCATCCCATTCAATTGAATACCCTATTGATTGTAATGTGAAACCCCATTGGTTGTGGTCATACTGGTTTTAGAAAGCACATTCTTCTGTACCTGAGAACCAGGACAGCACAATTATCCGAAGACCTGAGGGCTCCAGATCACGTTTCCCTGTGAACTCTTTGTGATCTTTGCCTATATAAGTCTGGCTTTGCCACCATCTTATCACTATGAGATTTGGGAAAGCAAAATGGCCCCTGATAGTCCCGGATTGCAATAAATGTGACTCTTTAATTCGACTTCTTGAGGCGTCCTTCTATGATTCGCGGGGTACATTACAACACCTATTTATGGTATGAATTCATTTTTATTTGTATAAATCATGTAGGCATTTATCTTACCTCTATATCTATACCTATACTGGAAAAATAGCCTGGGCAGATAAATACAAAATATTAAGAATGATTATCACTAAATGGACTGATTACAGTTTTCTTTTCTTTTCCTGACAAACTTTCTAATTTTTCTACAACAAAATTAAAAGGTTTTAAATGATACATGAGGTATATGAATGCCAAAAAAGGGGAAAAGCTAAGGTTTTTAGAAATATATTACTGACTGTGATCAACAGAATAAACAGTGTCACAGATGAAAAAGAAAATGGAATTCAGCACAGTACTAAGCAGCAATTTTCATAATGTGCTTTCCAATCAGAAAAATGCTTTCAAAATTCTGCTGGGAAAGAGAAGAGAATGACATTTTTTTCAAAGCACATGATATTTACTCAAAGGAAAAAGAAATAGCTTTCTGCTATTTTTTGCTGTGTCAGACCATGCTGGGGTTTAACTGCAGGAAACCTATGAAAAACACCCTCTACTGATGGAACCCAGATACACCCTCTCAGGAGGAATTTATTTCACTTTTGTTCTCACTGATTAATGAACGCTACTTAGAACCCATGCTGACAGAGCAGTAAGTGCTTTCACATAATGAAATAATAATCCCATTAAAGTACAGGTTTAAAGAGGAATGCGGTCATCAGGCTTCCACTAAATTGTTTTGAAAATGAAGGCTTAGGATCTATTACAAAGGAACACATGCTCAAATCTAAATAAACGAGGTGAAAACAATGTAATTAATTATTAATGCACCACAAAGTAATAACCGAACTGTGTGCAGTAAAAACACTGTGTTGCATTTATTAACTCATTTTGTGCACCCCCCCACACCCCCCCGGAAAATTTGATTACTTTTCTACACAACTTACGTTGCAGTATTTGGACTTGGGTTAACGTGTGATTCTTAAACAAATATTTACAGAAGTTCACACTAGCCTGCTGCTTTCTTTTCCTGAAATGCGAATGGCCTGATCCGGTCACGAGGCGTGCCTTTGTCATCACAGGTAAGTCCTCACTTTTTCTAGGTAAGGCCATGCGGCAGCACACACTTTGAGTCTTGGCTCAGCCACTTCCTAGCTGTGTGACTGTGGGCAATGACTTCGCTAAGCTTTACAGCCTCATGTATAAATAGAAGTTACTGTCCTATACAAAGATTCATTAGATAAATGTCTATAAGACACTCAGCACCGTGCTTGGAGGAAGACGGTCTCAAAAAAGTGATACCTACCCAGGTCAAATGCTGGCTCTACCACTCATTAGCTGTGTGAACTTGAGTTAAGTTCCACTTCTTGTGTCTCCATTTCCCCAAGTTCAAAATGGAGATCATCGGAGTACCTATCTCGGGAGGGCTGTGCTGCAGCCTTGATACAGGTGAGGTGCTTAAACTGTGCTTGTCACATCGTGTTTACAGGAACATGGGCTCCTGGCACTTCGTCAAGGAGGTGGAGCTGAATGGGACCCTCTGCTGTCGCCTCCCTGTGCTTCTTGATTCCGTTTTCCTCTGAGTCAGAGGACTTGGACTGTATTCCACGGTCTTCCAGACTGTCTTTAGTTTCTCCACCTCTAACAGATAGCAGATGACATGACATGTGTGAAACAGAGGAGGGTCTCCGCAAATGCTTCTCAGAAGAAAGAATGAATCAAGTTCTACCCTTTCACCAACGGCAGCTCTGTCTGTCCTTTCCTTTTTCAGGTGGTTCCTGAGGCAACTGCCCCAGCCCCAACATGGCCAAGTGCTTTCCACAAAATATCTATATATATATAAAAGCCTAAACAACTGGTTGACTGGCCAGTAGCGATGACGCACACTGACCAACAGGGAACAGACGTTCAATGTAGGAGCTGCTGAGCTGCGGTCATTTGGCAGCGGCGGTTCTCAGGTGACACACCTGGAACCAGAGAGGAGGGAGCCCAATTCTGGGGTGCGTCACCTGAGAACTGCCCTCTCACAATCCAGGACCCCTCGAGGGATGTCGCAGAGCTGGTTTCTGCCCAATTCCTACAGGCCAGGCCAAGGGATCCCACTGGTGCACGAATCTGAGAACCAGGCCTCTACTACTCAATAAATGCCAAATAATTGTGCATGTAAAGCTAAATATTAAGAAAAGGAAAAGATTTCACTAATAAACAAATCCCCATTAAATACCCTGTATCAAGATGGCTATTTTCCATAATTTCTTACTGAAGTAAATAACACTCAGGGCCTTGAAAGCAATAGTATAGTAAATAGAATATCAGTAGTTACAATGTTTAACTATAAAAAATGCTTAAAGATGTCTTCTATCTCCCAATCTTCTCATAGCCATCATTCTATTAATCAGGAATTATGTCTGGTATACTCTGCATTATTTCCTGATTATATTTTGTATTTGTTAAAATTAACTCAGTCTGTGAACACACACTAATGAGAAGGGCTGGGCAAACGAAGAAAGGAACTGATGTTTAGAGCAGCAGTTGCCAACCACTGCTCCGTGGACCACTGTTGGTCCGTGAGGTCCGAAAGGTTGGCGACCGCTGGTTTAGAGTAAAGGCAGCTGCATTAAAAACTGTCAATGTCACCCATTTTATTGACTTGAGGAAGAGCATGTTTTATTTTGAAGTAAAACTAAAAAATGAATGTAAAACATAGAAATTATTATGTATTAAGTCTCCCCTGTCCTTTAAAATGCAAATAACTTTTAACTTGGGTACAAGTTAGCAGCTTAATTTATCAACCTCTCAGATGTTTTTGCGCCTATAAAACATAATCTGAACTCTTCCCAAGGGACCTTTACATGATTCCAAAGTAGAGTTGGGTATAGCACCCTTGGGTGTTCAAATCATAAACCACACACACAATAACAAGTCCCTCTGAACTGAATTCTTCCTCCAGCCTGGACTCCTCCCCTGAACCTCTCCACTGGATGTCTGCTGGGCGTTTCAAACATATAATGTTCAAACATATAATGTGCAAAACTGAGCTCCTGATATTGCCCGCAGGCCTGCTCCACCTGCTCTCTGCACCCTACATCTCGCCTGCCAGCAACACCTACCTTCAAACGATATCCAGGGCTCGCCTTCCCACCACCTCTGCTGCTGCCACCCTGGTCCGAGCCACCACATCCTTCTCACCTGGATTACTGTACAGCTTCCCATCTGGTGTCCCGGCCTCTGCCCCTGCTTCCTCTTTAGTTTACGTCTCTAAAGAGCAGCAGGAGTGATTCTGTTACTACGTAAGTCAGATCACGTCATGCCTCTGCTCAGACTCTCCAAGGCATTCAGGAAAATGCCAAATCTTTCCATCAGCCTTCCCGACTCCAATCCACCCACACCTATGACGGCATCTCTCTCTACTCCCCACTCCCTGTGCTCCAGCCTCCCTGGCTTCTCCATTGTTCTCCTACACACACCACGCAAGTCCCTACCTGACAGGTCTCTGCATCGGCACTTCCTTCCACTTGGAATTCTCTCCTCCTAGACTAATTAGCAGCTCACTACAACTGCATGGTGCACTTCCTCACTTCTTCCCAGTGTCCCCTTCTGGGCAAACCACACTCCTCTCTCCCCACTCTGTGCTCTTCCTCCATAGCACTTCTTCCACCTAACGCACAGTATTATTTGCTCCTTTATATATGTATGTATTTGTGTGTGTGCATATACACACACACACACACACACATAAATAAATAATATACATTTTTATTGCTTTCAGAGAGGAAGGGAGAAAGAGAGAGAACATCAATGATGGGAGAGCATCATTGATTGGCTGCCTCCTGCACTTCCCCTACTGGGGATCAAGCCCGCAACCTGGGCATATGCCCTTGATCGGAATCGAACCCGGGACCCTTCAGTCCGCTGGCTGACACTCTATCCACTGAGCCAAACCAGCCAGGGTTTATTTGCTTCTTTACAGGATTTTTATTGTCTGTCTCTCCTCCCTAAAATAAAAACTCCACTAAGGAGCCCTGGCAGGTGTGGCTTAGTTGGGTTGGGCAGAGTCTCATGCACAAGGGTCACCGGTTCAATTCCCAGTCAGTGCACATGCCAGGGTTGTGGGCTCGATCCCCAATGTGGGGCGTGCAGGAGGCAGTCCATTGATGTTTCTCTCCCTCTCCCTCTCTAAAATCAATAAAAACATATTTTAAAACACTTCATGAAGGAATGGATTGTTTATCTTTTTTGTCTTTTTTTTGGTTTGTTTTCTCCAGAGCCAGGAACAGTCCCTAGTATATAGTAGGCACTTGATAAGTGTTTGCTGAATAAACACATGAGTTAACTTCTCCAAAATTTAATAATACTTGATATCATGTTTAACCTGATTAATATTAATTAAATATAAAAAACAGAAGCCCCAGAATTGCCATCAAATTAGTAGGACACTATGGGAGAATGGCCAACTGTTCATTCACTCACTGTTCCAGTCACTGGGAAAATGGCAGTGAGCACGCAGATATGGTGCCTGCCCTCACAGCCGCGACCACAATGTTCCTAGGTAAGGTCAGGATCAGCAGGCCCCCAGTTTACCAAGCTAGCAACCTGTGAACCACCCTCAATTCTTTCTTCTCCCTTACCTCCTACACAATGAACCAATGTGTCGGCAAGGCCTCCTGAGTGGAAGTCAGGAATGGGTCTTAGGCAGTCAAACCTCCTAACTCCACCATCAATTCCCCAGCCTCCTCATCCGCCACCAGAGAATGATGGGTACTCCCTAACGAGCATCTGGCTACCAGTCTCTTCCCATCCAGTCTGCTTTACACATTTCGGCAGTAGTTGCATCCCCCAAAAAACAAACATACATATTCCCTTTCCTAAGTGTCTTCCTACTGACCACACAGGACATACAAAGTCCTTGTCCCAAACATACCTTCACAGGTTCATTAAACACAGCTTTGTTCCCCAACACACACACACCCATCCCCCAGATACCAGTCCTTGCCTGGCTGGTTGGCAAACACTGATTAATCCATCACTCAATATTCAACAAAATGTTACCTCCTCCAATTTCCTGCAGAAGAGAATGTTTCCTCTTCTGGGCTCTCATAACACTCTATTCATACTTGTTATTTTTAAAAATGTATATGTTTTCATCGATTTCAGAGAGGAAGGGAGAGGGAGAAAGAGTGAGTGAGAGAGAAACATCAACGATGAGAGAAACATTGATTGGCTGCCTCCTGCACTCCCCACAATGGGGATTGAGCCTGAAACTCAGGTATGTGCCCCGGCTGGGAATCAAACCGTGACCTCCTGGATGATAGGGAGACGCTCAACCATTGAGCCACGCCGGCCGGGCTCTGTTCATACTTGTATCATGGCTTTGAAACATTATATTATTGTCATAGCTTCCTTCCTTGCTACCACAGAAGGGCACGTAACCAGAGTTTTGAATAACTGCATGAACAGCACTGCCACAGTTTCCTTACACAGCCTGAAACTGGCTTCCGGGAATGGCTTCTACCTTCTGATGCTGGTTCTGCTTGAGACCACAGAGAGCACAACAAACTCCTTATCGCAGGAA
>NW_006291007.1:1125455-1146682 GCF_000327345.1 Myotis davidii
AAAGCAGCCAACATCCTTCTGGATATTTCTTCTGACAGACATCTGAATTCATTTCTCCTGAGTACATACCTAGGAGGGGTGCTGGGTCATAGGATAGGTGTGTAGTTATTTAGCTTTGAAAAAATACTGCCAAAGAGCTTTCCAAAGTGGCTGAGTTAATTTATATTCTCCCTGGCAATAGCTAACTGTTTTAATTGCTTCATATCCTAACCAACATTTGATTTTTGTCAGTCCTTTTAATTTTAACCACTCTGATGAATGTATAACATTATCCCGTGGTTTTCAGCTTGCATTTCCCTGATGTGCAATGATATTGTGGACTTATAAAATGTTTATTGATCATTTGGCTATCTTTTTAAGTGCCTATTTTTTTTGTTGGGCTATTCTTTTTGTGGGGGGAAAAGGGGTAAGTGGGATGGGTAGGAATTCTATAAATATTGTGAATATCTTTTTCCAGGTGTGGCTCATATTTATTTTTAATAGTTATGTATTATTCTATCCGTTACATACTAGTATGTCATCATTTAATTATTTTCCTACTGCTATTATTAAATTGTTTTTAATTTTTTGCTGTCATTAAACACTTGGATGACCAACATTTAAAGTTTTATCTGTTATCTAAAAAGTTTCCTTAACCTAGATTCACAGAAGTAGAATTACTGAATCAATGTATATGACCACCTGGGATTGATATAACTGTTTCAGAAAGAATTCTATCAAGTGATATTGGTACTCAACAATGCATGGGAATACACCATGTCTTCACCGATGCTGGCTTTTTAAAAATGATACCATTTATCAAATAAATATTCCTTTACTCTTTGGATTTATGATGCATACTTCATTACTTGTTAAATTTTCATACAGGCAACAGTCTCCTTTTGGACTCTCCTTTCAGTTCCATCAATTAGTCTATTTTTACAACACCATCACATCGTTCCCATTCTCACAGCCTCATAATTATTTCACTGCAGCAATATTCACTGGGCACCTGCATTGTGTTGGATTCCAGGGTAAAAAGTGTGAGCCAGGCACACCTGGTCCCTGTCTTTCCGGCACTTGCAGCTGGCGGGAGGATGGAGAGAAGTCCCAGGCAGTGATAACACAGTGTGGTACCTTTGCTAGAAGATGCACAGGGGGCTAAGGGGCCTCTAACCTGGACTTGGAAATGGGGAACGGTTTCTGGAGGCTGTGATATTGTAGGGCTGAGAAGAAAGCACGCTGAAAAGTGCCGGGAACCGGTCCATCCTTGCTGCTTGACACAGTCGCTGCAGGGAAGAAACATCTGCACAGCATATGTTTCAAGGGACCTGGCGTATATGGCATACTGTTCTTAATATGTTTGCTCACCTTCTTGGCCCTATGTGTTTTAACCAAGGTCACCTCTCCAAGAAAGGTTGTTTCCCCAGGTAGGGATTTTCCCCTGTAGACAGAACCTGGCTGAAGAACCCGGCTACAGAACCTGGCGACCGAACCTGGCTGGAGAACCTAAACTGAACCTGGCTGGAGAACCTAGCGAGAGAACATGGCTACAGAACCTGGCTGGAGAACCTGGAGAATGTGGCTGGAGAACCTAGCTCAAGAGAACCTGGAGAGAACTTGGCTGGAGATTGTGGCTAGAGATCCTGGCAAGGCTGCTGATCAACTGAACGCTGTCTCCGTGTCATTCCTTCTTCGCCGACTCCGTCCACACCTTTGGGGACCCCTGGACCTGTTGGGGTTGGACCCCAGCAGAAAAGATGTGGAAGTGGAAGAGAAAAGGGAGCCCTTGGCTGAGCCCAAGAGCATATCACCCCGATGGGAGTGCAGAATGGAAGGGGAGTGTGGTAAGAGCTGAGGCTGGAGGCAGAGCACGGGTGCGCTCATGTAGGGCCTTGAAAATGAGTTTGTGCTTCTCCTGCGGGCAAGGTATAAGCCACTGAAGAGTTGAATCCTGGAGCAAGTCCTCGGATATGCACTTTAGAAAGGCCACTTTGGCTGTTAGAGGACGGGAAATAATGTAATGGGGGAAGGCCCGAGTACCACCGAGGAGCCCACTTGGGTGCCAGGAGTAGGCTTACGTCTTTACTCGGAACTCCTCCTTCTCAAACTTTTCAGTGCTACTATCACATATTTTCCCAGATTAATCATGAAACTATTTAGCCAAACTTTTTCTTATAACACCAGATTCCAACCCCACTGTGACTTTATTTGAAACAGCTTAAATGTTTAAATTAACTCATGAAGAATTACAACGTTGTTGATCATTTTCTCTGAGGTTATGAAATAACTGCTGCTTATATTTCTGCAATGGTAACTGGTTGTGAGCTAAACAAAAATTGAAGGGGAAAAAGGCAGGGTAGGAGAGTCTTCATCTTGACCAAAAGTATAGGAAATGTGAAAAACCAAGGGGAAGCAGAAGCAAACGGGACTAAGTCGAAGCCAAGAAGGCAGAACGAGCTGCTGGAGAGAGCCAGGTGGACAATTGTTAAATTTCGAGTTAAACACAGAGGTACGTTGAGGCCCCAATGAAGAAAGAACCTTAGTTTTCCAAAAGTCAAGAAGTGAATAAGTGAAAATCTTCGACCAGAATTCAGAGCAAGCTGGAGTCTTATCAGAATGACGATAAGCCACAGTAGCAGGGCCCAAGGACCAAAGGAGGGCAAAGGCCCCTGGAAGAGACTCTTGAGTGCTTTCACACAGGGCCCAGCTAAGTGAGGAGTGACCATGTGCCTTCACTTGGCCGTAGTCTGGATTCTCTCACACCGAACAAAGTAAAGCAGTTACCTGGGAAGTCCATGACAGACAGCAAACTGAGGGCAAAGGGCTCCCTCCTAAGAAGAAAGCCTGGGGGGTTGCGGGGTGGGAGGGGGAGGTTAACCCTATGAGAAGGAAACTAACCCTCTTTGTATTCTTCAGTACTGGTCAACAATGGACACATAATTCTGCCAGTAGACAACACCGATAAATTGTTGTGCCCGTATTATTATGCCCAATTTATTCTCAGGGTGTTTTTTTTTAAGGCTTTTTTTTACTCCACAGAGATCTGTTATTCTGAAAATGGTTTGAGTGTCATTTTCCAATATGAATACTGAGGTATGCAATTCCAGTCAACATATGAGAAAATGAAAAGATGTCATGTTCTGACAATATTATGGAATAGAAAGTGCCGCAAGGACATAGTTCTTGTGCGCTTTCCTCTCCAGGGTCCCCATTCTCAGCTGTCTCCTTTAAAAAGAAAGAATATGTACACATAGACTTGGTTCCAACGACAATCTTCGTCTTCACCTTTTCACCTGGGCAAAGCATAATGCCTTCATTCAGGGGATGTTTACATACTCAGAGAACTGGGGCTATGTGCCTCCTCCCTCCTGGGACTCACGGGACAACAGGGCATACAGACAGACAGATCCTTAGAGGGCAGGGCCCCGGGGACATGGGAGAGCCATCTGGGAGTTCAGGAAGGCAGCTTGGAGGAACTGACCTCTATGGGAAGTTTATGTGGGCATCTCCCAGGACCTACAGGCTGGCGCCCAAGCTAAGAACTGGAACCAGATACTGGAACAGGGCAACTCCACCTGCGGGTGGGCTGCAGGTGTGCTCTCCCAGAACATGGGAGAAGACAACCTCCTCACCTGAGCTCATGTTACAAATGTGCCCACTAGCTATAAGCGCAGCCTTACTCCTTCCCCTCAGTAGGTACTATTGATATTATCACTTCCTAAGTGGGTCATGACAAGGAAAGGAATGGGAATCAGTGCTTGTAAAGAACTCAGGAAATGCTGTTTTTGTCTCTTGGCTATAATGCATTCATATTCATTCATTTTCTCTCTCCCTCCCCCTCTCCCTCCCTCTATCCCTCTCTCCCTCTCCCCCCTCCTCTTTCTTCTATCACTATTATTTTTTTCTGCTCTTCAATCCTCATGCAGAACTTGATTCCCAACAGTTCCAAAATATGCACATTCTGAATTTCAGCCATGAAAAAAGAGCAAAATTATTTCATTCAAATATAAAATCTTGCTGAAGAACTGTGACTGTTCCAGCTTGAGTCAGGTGTCCACTCCTAGACCAAGCAACAGTAGCCAAAGAGGATGAGGACCTTATATTTAAATTGTGGCTCCCAAAATTACCATTCGACTAGATTGGAAGGAGGGCTGGATGCTAGTCAGGTGAAACAACAGGTGTACACTATAAGATCTGAATGCTGTAGGGAAGGGTCCAGGTTAGAGGGGAAGCGTAAAGATTTGGAAGAACAAAACATGTGAGAGATCAGTGTTCCTGGGAGGGTAGAAGAGACGGGATCCATGGGAGGGTAGGCGGGACTGGCCTAAGAAAGGAGGGTTAGCACATCTTGTACAGTAACAGGAAGGAAGGAGGGAAGGGGCGAAGACACGGCGTTTAGATGTACCGGCAGGAATGGGAGTTCAGATCTAGAGAAGTGTTTTCTCTGAGAAGCAGGACGATGATGCAAGAGAGGTGACAGGATAGAAATAGATTAGTGGGAAGAATATGAAGTAGATGCTTTGCAGAATAAGAGAGAGCAGCCCAGGGAAGCACAGGAGGAATCCCCGAGTCTTAAGATCCACGTGAGATTAACAACTATACACTTACTGATACCTATCTGTACAGTAATTTCCCCCAGCAGGTCTCAGCAGCCCCAATATTGAATGTACAGAGGGAAATAGAAAAGAGCAATCTGATAGGTCCACGGCTGGGTTTTGGCCAGGTGAGGTCCCTGAGAGACAGGGGGACAATGAGAAAGAAGATAGATGCAGTGGAGCGTGGGTTGCTAATCCTGGGTCAGAAGGGAGAAGCAAGAAGCAGTATGAGAACAAGAATACAGATAAGTTTTTGGGAGGTGACTAGGAGCCATCAATTTAGCTGGCTGCAAGGTTCCTGAGACAGTTCATCCCAACAGCATCTCAGTGGACAGGGGTCACTCAGGACTCTATGGTTCAGATGGACACTAAATTGGTGGTGTTTCTGAACTATTCTTGGTCAAAAATAATCGCTATTCCTCAAAGTCTTAACATTTCTTCTCCTCCCTCTCTCTCTAAGCTACCTGCATTCTTTCTTGGGTCAGGTGATCTACTCCAATCAGAGATGTTGCTGGCACTCAACCTTCCACCCGCCCTCCCCCAACTCTCATTTAGGATGCACTTCCTGCTCTATGTGCCCAGACTACGAGATCTCACCAACTTCAAAATCCAGGTAAGTATGTAATTTCTTCTAGGAAGCTCTGCAAGGTTCTACCTAACCTAAATCATTCTTTCTGTCAATACACAGGTGTGGTATGTTGTGGTGTGTTGTTGTTTTTTTTTAATTTCGTATGGTTATATTGTCACTTGTTTTATTTCTAATTCTCTTTAAGGACAGAAATCCTTAAATTCAAGTTTTAATCCAAAATGTGTATGTGTGTGTTTGTGTGTGTGAGTAGTTGGTGCTTATGACCACATACAGATGGACCTGGAGAGCATTATGCTCAGCGAAATACCACATGATCTCACTCATTTGTGGAATACAATAAACAACATAAACTGATGAACAAAAATGGAGTCAGAGAAAAAATATTTTAGAAAATAATAAAAGTAATCCTATTATTTGCAGATTTTTAATATTTCCCACAACTTTTGTGATATTATACTATGTTAGTACAGTTTTGATGATATTATATTTAAGATCTTTTTTCTTGAAATATTAATGTTTATTGCATGTAACATTATTATACTTAAAATCATTTTTCTTGAGATATTAATGATTATTGCATGCAACATTCTAAAAAATAAAATTAAAAAATAAAGCATATAGAACAGAAAAAAAGGAAGTATTCAGCCAACCAAAGAAGCGGACAACCATCTTCTTATTCTAAAGCTCCTACAGCACACTGAGTATCTACAGAGAACAAACTCCTGTGACCAAACAGAAAATGGAGAAGTGTGTTTATATAAAATGTATTTAAAGCTGCACAACCACCAGCTAAATTAGTAATGGAATGTTGAATGAATCAAATGGAATGCTTAGCACTGACGACCAGCCTTAGGTCTCTTAGTCACTAAATCATGTGTTCTATGTGGTATGCCAAGGAAATCCAAAGTCACCAACTTTTCTTCTTATACCCTACCTTTGAGGAATAGGAGATATTAAAATAAGGGAGAAAGAAGTACAGACATAGGAATCCAGACTGAAGAAAAGGCAGTGGGTTCATCAATGTACTACAGACAAAATGTGAGATCTACAATTCCCTAAGGATGAGTACACATAAACTCATCCAGTTATTTTTCAGACAAGGATCAACACAAAGAAAACCCATTAACAACAATAAAATGTATTCTCCCCAAATGAATATGGCAATATCCTTGTTGAATACACGTCCATGCTGTTAAATTCGTGTCACTTGCTACCGAACAATCTAGTAATGGATGTAAAAATGTTAGCCCTGGCATGTGTGGCTCAGTTGGTTGAGTGTCTTCCTGTGCACCGAGAGAATGCCAGTTCGATTCCCGGTCAGGGCACATGCAGGAGGCAGCTGATGGATGTTTCTCTCTCTTTCTCTCTCCCTCTCCCTTCCTCTCTCTCTCAAAAGTCAATGAAAACATATTTTTAAAAAAGAAAAAGAAAAAGCTAAATGTACACACACTTTGACCTCTATTTTACTTTTAGGAATCCATACTAAGAAAAACTCTCACACATATGGTCATTAGCATAACCATATCTTTATTAACGAAAAACTGAAATTAGCTCACCGTTAAATTGATTAAATAACCTGTATGGTATACAGTAAATAATGTTCTATATTATAAAACCCTAATATGCAAACTGACCAAACGGCAGAATGACTGGTCGCTATGACGTGCACTGACCACCAGGGGGCAGTCGCTCAATGTAGGAGCTGCCCCCTGGTGGTCAGTGCTCTCCCACAGGGGGAGTAATGCTCAGCCAGAAGCCGGGCTCATAGCTGGAGAGCGCAGAGGGGGAGGCAAGAGCCTTTCCTGCCTCTGCGGCAGCGCTAAGGACTCCTCGGGGGATGTCCAACTGCCAGCTTAGGCCCGCAAGAGGGCGCGGGCCGGGCTGAGGGACTACCCTTCCCCCACTCCAGTGCATGTGCACTGGGCCTCTAGTATAAAATAAATGTATAAAACATATGCTGCTAAGTGAAAAAGGCAAGTTTAAGATGAGTATAGTGGGGTCTAGTTTTTATAAAAATAAAATTTTAAATAACATTAATATGTACATATACACACATGTATGTGTGTATATCAGGATAGAATAAATATACACCAACAATTATGTGAAGGGGATGTAAATTCTGGGAATTTCTCTTTGTACATTTTATATTTATGCAATGCTTGAATTTTTAACTTTTATAACTTTGTTATTATGTTTGTAATTAGAAACCTATAGATATTTTAAAGTAGATGTATATCTATTGACATGTAAAAATATCACTAATACATTTTCTCAAGTGAAAAATGCAGGCTAAAGCAGCAAGTTCCCATATTCGTGTAAGAAAGTTATACATATACAAGAAAAGGACCCTAGTAGGACACACCAAAACACTGAAAATCGCTATCCCGGTGGAGAGATTTTGTGTGTTTTTTACTTTCCTCTTTATAACTTCCTGTCTTGATTCCTTTTTTAAAACATAAGGACCATTTTTATAAGTAAAGTTTTCACTTGAAAAAAATCTGTCTTCACCCTAGCTGGTTTGGCTCAATGGACAGAGCGTCGGCCTGTGATCTGAAGGTCCCAGGTTTGATTCCAGTCAAGGGCACATGCTCGGGTTGTAGGCGCGATCCCCAGTGGGAGGCATGCAGGAGGCAGCTGATCAATGATTCTCATCATTGATGTTTCTATCTCTCTCTTCTCCCTTCCTCTAAAATAAAAATTTTTTTTTAAATTTGTCTTCAATTTTCACTTTCAAACTTGTTTAAGAGCTACTATCAGGTTCAATAATACTTCAAAATAAATTGTTTTCATCTTACTGCCTCTCCCTATTTACCCTATTATTTTAATTTTGCTTTCTCTCCCCACTTACACAATAGACTCTAGGTCAGTGGTTCTTAACCTTCCTAATGCCATGGCCCTTTAATACAGTTCCTCATGTTGTGGTGACCCCCAATTTCATTGTTACAAATTGAACATAATTAAAGCACAGTGATTAATCACAAAAACAACATGTAATTATATATGTGTTTTCTGATGGTCTTAGGCGACCCCTGTGAAAGGGTCGTTTGACCCCCAAAGGGGTCGCGACCCACAGGTTGAGAAACACTGCTCTAGGTTTCTTCCCACTAAAAGAAATAATCAGCCATAGAACAGGAGAAATAACAGGACTGAGGTAATCAACCAAAAGTGGCTGCTTCTGGCTTTGCTATGAAGAGACAGGGGTAGCAAAATATTGATAATGTCATTTTATATTTTCAATGTATGATTTGCAAAGAGCTTTTATATCTACACTGTTATCTGGTTCTCAAGTCTCTGTGACAGGCAGGGGAAGTATAATCCTCATGTTCAGGTAAGTAGCCTGAGTTCGGAGCGGTGGAGGGATGTGCCCGGAGTCACAGACGGGTGAGTGTTAGTGCTGGCTTGCACAATCCAATGTGGTAGACACGGACCACATCTGGCGATGTCAACTTAAGTTAATGAAAATGACGTAAAATGTAAAGTTCAGCTCCTCAGTTGCACTCGTCACATTTCAAGGGCTCTACAGCCACCTGTGGTTAGTGGCTACTCTGTTAGACTGTGGCAGATACAGAATATTTCCATCACCACAGAAATGATGGGATTTCCGCTCCAACAACATTTTCCACTCATGTGGTGGCTTCCTACACCCATGCTTTGCCCTTTGAAAGAAAGGAAAATATTATTTGATGAGCTTACTGTACAAGATGTGAACCTCTAAAAAATTTTAGGACAAAAAAAAAAACAACTGTGCTGAATTCGGATAACTGAAAGGTTGTTGGTGCAGAGAGGACTGAGCGGCCGGAGAGGGCCACACGGAGAGTGTGAAGGGTTGCAGAGTGAACTCCGGAGGTTGCCTACCTGGCACCTATTCACTCTCATCTTCTTCGGCAATAGAACTAAGACTTTAGGTCTGCCCCTGCACCACACAGCCTTTGTGCCTCACAATTCAGGAATTGGCCTGCAATGGAACTTGGGCTTAACAAATCAAACAAGTTGAGGAATTAGCTGATATGGTGACACCATGTGGCTTTTGGTCTTCACTCTGGAAAGTTGAAGAGCAGAAGACCTAGTTCAACATCATCTCAGGCATCACCCAAAAAGTGCACATACATAATGTGATCGCACACATTATTCATCAGCACAGCAGATCAGCAAATATGGTGTCATTCAGATTCATCAATTCAGGTCACCGACAGGTAAGTATCTAGATATATCTTGGTGTGAAAAGTCTAACTTGGGGCTTTATGAAATAAAAATACATTCTTACAAAAGTAAATTAAAATAGTGATAGTAATGAAAACTTGTATGTACAAAAATTATCAAAAGTTTTCAATTCACTAAATAAAAAGGTTAAGACTGACAAGATAAATATTAAGAAAGCACACTCCTAGGTAAACTTTGGGAAGAACGAAAGAAGAAAAGGAAAAGAAAAAACCTTGGGAAGAACATTAGAACCTTTTGTAGTCAAACATTTATAAAAATGTCAATAATCAAGACAGAATACAGAGATTCGATGATAGTATAAGTCTCATCTTTGTAGAACCAAAGATTAAACAAAATAACCCTTTCAAAACTGTACTGGATTTCTTAGTTGTTTGATTCCATTTAGGCCCTACCTCTATTAAGAGAAACCTCAAATTGGGAATTCTTCCTAGCTTGTGGGATGAATGGAAGCAGAATTTCCATATTGCTACCCTTTCAAAGAAGGAAACATCAGTACAGAAAACTGCTGTGCAATTTTCTTTCTTTTTTAAAAAAAATAATATATTTTTATTGATTTCAGAGAGGAAGGGAGGAGGGAGAAATAGAAGCATCAATGATGAGAGAGAATCATTGATCAGCTGCCCCCTGCATGTCCCACACTGGGGATCAAGCCCACAACCCAGGCATGTGCCCTGATTGGGAATCGAACTGTGACTTCCCGGTGCCTAGGCCGACACTCAACCACTGAGCCACGCTGGCCAGGCTGCGGTGCAATGTTCAACGGAACAAACATGAGGAAGGTTAGGAGTGCTTTTGAAATCACAAGCATATGCTGTTTGTCCACGTACTCCAGAGAATAATTATAGCCTAGGGAAGAGAAAGTGAACCGCTGGCCTTGAGCAAAAGGACGGTGGCCACTTGTCCTCTTTCCTCAGCTAAAGATAAGCTGCAGGACATACTTTGGGACTGTCTCAGTGAACCTACACTCAACATTCCCATGGGATGAAAGAGCAGCTATCGCAGGCAAGGAAAGACAGGTTTGAACAAAAGAAACCTTGGTAGTGTAGTCTGCACAGGACAGTGCCTATACAGCAAGACTGAGCATGGACCAATGCTCGCCTGGTCAGAAAGGAACTCGTCTGCTGGAAAAGGTAGCAACTGATAAGCCATGAAGTTCAAGTATGTCCCACGTAGTACCTGCTATAAAAAAAATCCAACTTTCTGTTTCAGAGAAGATGCTAAAGTTGATATGCATGCAATAAAAGCATGCAATCAAAAGTGTGTCTCCCTCCATTTCACTTAAAACAGGTCATTCGTTTAAGATTAAATGAGATGAAAGAGATATGATATGGATCCTGGACCAAGAAGTACACTGCTATAAAAGACATTATTGGAGGCAATTGGCAAAACCTAAGTATGGACTTTGGTACAAGACTATTATCTAATCCAAAGTAAAATTTCCTGCTTCTGAGATCTGTCCTGTGGTTATGTAAGAGGCTCTCCTTGTCCTTAGGAAGTGAACACTGACGCATGAGGGGTAAAGGGGCTTGATGTCTGCAGTTACTCTCTAATATAGAGGAGGAGATGATAGAGCAAATGCCAAACTATGGGTGAATCTGAGTGAAAAGTGTATGGGAATTCCTGTACCTTTTCAGACATTTTAAAGTACGTCAAAGTAAAAAGTTACACAGAAAGTTAATTCATTTCTCTTTTTTTGAAAAAAAAAATATATTTATTGATTTCAGAGAGGAAGGGAGAGGGAGAGCGCGATAGAAACATCAATGATGACAGAGAATCATTGATTGGCAGCCTCCTGCACGCCCCCTACTGAGGATCGAGCCCTCAACTCAGGCTGGGAATCGAACTGTGATCGCCTGATATGCATGACCAGGAGAACTGTGATCTCCTGGTTCATAGGTCGACACTCAACCACTGAGCACACCGGTGGGGCTCATCTCTCACTTTACATTCCTATAAGAAAACAAGTGGTTCCGTGGCAGTCGCATCTCAGAGGGAACAAGGAAACGGAACGTTCCGGATGTTGCAGAGGTCTGCTTTGCTTGACGAGTCACTGTCCTCTGTCGTTAGCTCCCTGACAGTCACGCTGGGCCTAAAATGGATTCACTCCCGACAGAACATTCTTGTTTAGGATGGTATCAGTCAGTGACTACCTGCAGTTTGAACTATCGGTGCAGGTGCTATCTAACCACAGTCTCCCATGCCCTCACTGTAAAGATGTGTCACTGGGCTCATTCAACACCAAAGTCCCCAAAGTCCTATCTGTTCCTTAAAACATATGCTTTAAGGGAATAGCCCTCTAATAAAGAGGCTCTTAGATGGCCATTTCAAAGACAATACCAAGTTCCCTAACATTCCCATGCACCAAAGTTATGTAAATATATATTATGACATAGGAGAAGGAACGCACTGTTACAAGTAAACATTAGGTAGTAAGACGTATACACCTGGAACAAGCAGTCCCTTAACAATCAAGTGTGCTCATCGTACAGCTGTGAAAACACATTGAAGACCGGACTGTGGCGTTGCGTGCACTTTCTACAGTTTAAAACAAAACACAGAAGGAAACACACTTTACCATCATGATGTGTCATCCTCAAATTACATGTCTAACCCTTGAGCTTATTTTAGAAATGCTCCTCACTAATTTGCCTGTGCTTTTGAATAGCAAGTAATATGTTTTCAATCATGAAAGGTTACCGGGAAATTCTTGTGGTAAGAACTGGCCTTCCCCTGGCATAAAAATCGGCGGTCTCGCTCCAGGCCTTTGGGAAGTGATATTTTTTTTTCATCATTGTCAAGCAGCTTTCAAACCAATTTAATAGCTACTGTTCCCGAGAATGGTTGTTTACAAAGCCATTTGAAAACTGATGTCACTCAAAACCATGTACAAGGCAAAAAAGAATAGTAAATTGGGTAAAGAAATTATTTCTTTATAATCATTTAGGAGAGAATCAAACTGTAGGAACTTTTCTCATAAAAATAATAATTATCCACAGATGTAAAAACGGACAACAGTTGACCCCTATACATCACACAGTTACTGCTCTGGTACCATTTGTACAGCACTATTATCAAAGACCTTGGCCATTTTCTTTGGGACAAACTTGTCTTCGTGTTAATTTTTTAAATATATTTTTATTGATTTCAGAGAGAAAGAAAGAGGGGGAGAGAGGCAGAAACATCAATGAGGAGAAAGAAACATTGATGAGCTGCCACCTGCATGCCCCACAATGGGGATCGAGCCCACAACCTGGGCATGTGCCCTGACTGAGAATTGAACCATGACCTCCTGGTTCATAGGTTGACACTCAACCACTGCACCACGCTAGCCAGGCCACACATTTTGGTTTATTAGTTTTTAAACTATTCACATCTTTTAACCAAGTGATTCTACCTCTAGGAGTCTGTGTGCTAAGAAAACATTGTAATCATAAATAAAAGAATAATCCGTGTACAGAAATGTTAAATGCAATGTTATTTATAATTTTAATACGATGATACTAGGTTTGAACTAATGTTAAATGGGAAAAACAGGACACAAAATTGTCTATACAGTGGTATCGAAACTGAGTAGAAAGCATATGCAAAGAGAAAAAGTCTGAAAGAAGATACCCCAAAATATTAACAGTGATTTTCTTAGGAAATGAGAACTGAATTATGGGTGAATCTTACTGTCTTTATATATTTCTGTACTTTCCAAGTTTTCCACAAGGATCATTTACACATGGGGTGTGTGTGTGTGGGGGGGCTCATATATGAGAAACAAATTCAATGTGAGGCCAAAACTCTTTTTGAAAGCTTCCCTTTACTCCTCCTGCCCCCACCCCCCAACACTCTTATGAGTTCCTGCAGCCTGCCATCCATCTCTCTATCACAGCATGGATCACAATGCCGTAATTATGTCCACGTCTGTCCTTTCTTCCCAGTTTAGTTTAAATGCGGGCATGGACTGCATTCTATTCTTCTCTGTATCTCCTAAACATAGCATATCGTTGGTGAATAATTAAATGTACTAAATGCTTAAAGGAATGAATGGTTTAGTTCACAAACAAAACAAGTACAGGATGTATTAACAAGTTATGGATTTTCCCCCCACACAACTGAACCAATGCTCTAAGAACTAATACATGCAACATGGTAAGTTTACCCAATGAAGTACTGAAACAATAAGTTCCACATTATGAAGTGTGGTATCTGCCTTAAGTTTACATAGTTATTTTGCAGTGATGCTTAAAGTATGCAAGTTTTTAATTTAGTTCATAAGAATTCCCCCTCCCCCCAGCTTTTTTTTCCTTCTCTTTGTGAGGCACACTTTCGAAAGTCACCTTTCATGGCCACTGATTTCAAATATAGGCAAAAACCACCTTCATTCCTTAAAAAGAGAAAAGAAGTCAAATACTCTTTTTGCTAGCAATGTCAAGTACTGGAACCAGTTCAAACTAAAGAAAAATAAAATCTCATTTTCACCTAATGCAGTTTCTTTTCCATTCACTCCAAACACATGGGAATTTTAGTTTCTTAATCAGAATTATCATGAGAATCTAACTCATAAGGGGTTAGGAAGAGACAAAAATGAATCCCGACAGAGCACAGACTATTGAAAATTTCTAAAACTTTGAAAAACAGGTCTCTGCCTTGCTTAACTATTTAAAATTCCTCACAAGTGAGTCACCTTTCTCCAAAAAAAAAAAAAAAAAAAAGCCAAGTTCCACCTGAGATAAACCTGAAGATGAAGAACTTGCACATGTAAGGAAATCAACTTCAGTATCTTCTGGCCTAAAGGAGGAAATCCTTGATGTAGCCAACAGCAAACAACCAATTATCCACAAATAACTCTTGCTTCACTTAGGGACACAGTATCTACTTTAGGCAGTGGTGAAAGATTGAATTTTATTTGACAAACTCATAGCAGAATTTGTTTGCATTTCTTGAACACATACCAACTGAGCTAGTTATGCACAACCTGGGGTTAAAAACATCTTATAAATGTGCAAATCTTGAGGGCATCTGAGACGCAACATGAAATCAGAAAGTGAACTGGAGAGAAGTTGAACAGGCACAAGAAAGTCTATAATCATAGCTACTGAACACAGGAACCGGAGGCAGGGAGGTGGGGTACTTGGCTGGGTCTGAGTGCACTGCCCGAATCCACACACTGTACCAAGGAACTATGAGATGCCAACGCATGATATGCAAGTGTGTATGTACTTGGGTGCCAATGTTGTTCCCCACGAGTACATATATCCCATATTTGGCAGTTGCTCTTCCAGTCTCTGCAGATCCGCTGAAGGAATGACGTACCTTCAGCAGGTATTGGCTGCCCTGAGGTTTATGATGGCATTCCTAAGGTCAAAGGACTTCCACCAACTCTGAATTGCTTGCTGATTTTTCCACTGCTTCCTTTTTTATTTGAAAACCCATCTTGCTGAAGTATGCTATCCACACATAAAAAGAGCTGATGAGTTACCGAAGTGAACACACCTGCATGACACTCCTGTGTGAAGCAGACCACTCCCAACAGCCCAGAAGCCCTCCTCCAGCCCCCTCCTCCTCGCTGCTCCGTCTCTCCTCTCCAAAATTAACCACTCTCCTGGCCTCTAACATCACAGATTATTGCTGCTTGTTTTTTAATTTATATAGACGGAAGCATAGAGTAGGTATTGTTTCTGCGTCTCCCTTCTTTGGCTCAGTGTTATGATTGTGAGATGAATTCATGCTGACACATGGAGCTGGAGTTCATGGGGTTTTTGTTATCTAGTTATTCTATTGTATGAACACCGCAATTTATTTTTCCATCCTGCTACTGATGGAAACTTGTGTTCTTCCCAAGTTTCGGCTCTGACTGCAGACTGCATTTTAATATCTAACGCTCTTGCTTTATTTCTACACTGCAGGTCTAGCAGTATTCTTTTTTTTCATGCTTCATACCAGTCGTTCAAACACACTTTTTGGTCAACTATTACAGATCGAAACAGTTCTTCAGAACTCAAACTAAATAACCGAAAAGAAGGCCATGACAGAGAAAACACCACGAACATTCAGCTCCGCAGAGGGCAGCAGAGAGTTCTTCGAATGAGGCTCAGGCACTGACACTCCGTGGCCCATGCTCCGGGGGTCTGTGCGGCCGCTTGCATTGCCTGAGAGTGTATTCGTTCTCATCCCCTCGTGCTCCTTAGGGAGACCTCTTCATCCGCATCTCCCTTGGCCTCTCTGTAGTGCTCAACTCTGCCGAACACACGCCTCCTCTCTTGACTTTTGTGATACCACACTCTCCCGTGGTCTTCCAACTTCTCTGGATGTTCCTCTTCATGATCCCATCAGTGTGCTCCTCTGACTGTCCCTCCATCTCAACAGGAGGGAAGGTATTGAGAGACATTCTCCTTTTCTCCGATATTCTATGCATACAGTCAATGCCCCCAGTCTCTATCACTGCCCTCTAACTCCTTCCAGGCCTAAGAAGCAGTCGGGGTAGTAAAAATGGGCTTGGAAGTCATGCCAGTCTGGTTCCAAATTCAAACTGCCTCTTAATTAGCTATGTATGTGACTTTAACAAAGTCATTTTCCCTCTGAATACATGTTTCCCTTTCAATCGTGTAAGATTGAATAGATTCAGCCTGGCCGGCATGGCTCAGTGGCTGAACATCAACCTATGAACCTGGAGATCACAGTTCAATTCTTGGTCAGGGCACATGCCCAGATTGCAGGCTCGATCCCTAGTGTGGGGTGTGCAGGAGGCAGCCAATCAATGATTCTCTCTCATCACTGATGTTTCTATCTCTCTCTTCTTCTCCCTTCCCCTCTGAAATCAATTTTTAAAAATATATGTATATAAAAAAACTGAATAGATTCAAAGAGATGAATGAATGAACTTGATTATTTAAAACCCATCTAACACAGTGCCTGATGGCTGGTAGCTGTCGCAGTCAACAGTGTTCTCTCCATTTTCTCTTTTATGGGAACTTGTGCCATCTCCCTAACCATACAACCGTGAAAACAGAACTCTCCTAAGTGAAACCTCCAAACCTGTCAGACTGGTCTTCTGACTGTCCCTGGACACATCCTTCCCATTTGCAGAGGCTCGTGTGCATGGAATGCTCTCCCCTGCCATTCTTACTTCACACATACCTACGTCTTACTCACCTCCAACACCCAACCCAATACTCTACACCAGGGGTCCTCAAACTATGGCCCACGGGCCACATGCAAATACAAATATTATATTTGTTCCCGTTTTGTTTTTTACTTCAAAATAAGGTATGTGCAGTGTGCATAGGAATTTATTCATAGTTTTTTTTTTAAACTATAGTCTGGCCCTCCAATGGTCTGAGGGACAGTGAACTGGACTCCTGTTTAAAAAGTTTGAGGACCCCTGCAGTCTACACCTCTATAAGGCCCTCCTCAATCACTGAAGCTCACAGAAATGTCCTCCTGGTCTGAACCGTACAGCATTGGTACCGATGACCTGACACTTAGTATGTACTACTTTACGGGGCGGGGGGAGTCAGATACTTTGTCAATGCCCCTTTTACCCAATTACATCATTAACTTCTTAAAGAGAGTGATATACAGCCCTTAGAGACAGTTTTAACTAACACCCATTGACTGCTATGAGAGGTCAATCTCCGATGATTTGTACAAACTGAAGGCATACACATCATTTAAAAAATTCAACGATTACTTTAAAATATGTAACCAGATATGCAGAATCTTAGAATCTGGGACTTAGAATGTCACAAAGACCAGTCTTCCAGGTGCACAGCACCCCTTTACAACACGAGACGTTTCTTCTAGGGCAGTGGCTCTCAACCTTCCTAATGCCGCGACCCTTTAATACAGTTCCTCATGTTGTGGTGACCCCCAACCATAAAATTATTTTCGTTGCTACTTCATAACTGTAATTTTGATACTGTTATGAATCGTAATGTAAATATCTGATATGCAGGATGTATTTTCATTGTTACAAATTGAACATAATTAAAGTGATTAATCATAAAAACAATATGTAATTATATATGTGTTTTCCGGTGGTCTTAGGCAACACCTGTGAAAGGGTCGTTCGACCCCCAAATGGGTCGCGACCCACAGGTTGAGAACCGCTGTTCTAGGGGCTTCCTGAGAAAGTACCCTAGCTCAGTGAGGGAACTCTCAACTTTGTTGCAATAAGTCCCCACGACCAGAGACTCACTGTATCCTTGGGGGACCCATCTGATGTCTAGGTAGCAGCTGCTTTGCTTTTGAAACAATCTCAAACTTACAACAAAAGTTGCAAGGACCTTCTTTCTCCCTGAACCACCTGAGACTCCTCACTCACTGACCTGAAGCCCTACCACCCATTTGTGTGTATTTCCTACAAATGAGGACATTCTCCAACACAACCACAACACAATCATCACATTAGGAAAAAGACAGCCGATACGTTTACTAACAATGGATTCACAAACCCCATTCAAACTCCACCAAATGTCTCAATCAGGTCCCTTACAGCGAAAGAATCCAGGCCAGAGTCATGCTTTACCTTTCGTTATGTCTCTCTACCCTCCTTCATTCTAGAATCTTCTCTCGATTTTCACGAACTCGGCATTTCTGAAAACCAGTTATTTGGTAGACTGTCCTTCGATGTGAATTTGGCAGATGTTTCCTCTGATTGGTTGCAGGTTACGCATCTTTAGCGGGAATGTCACAGGAGTGACGCTGTGTTCTCGCTGCATCTATTCGCCTGGTGTGTGTTCTGGTTTGTCCCATTACTGACGCTGCTCCTTTTGATCCCTTAGTGAGGTAGTGTCTGCCTGTCTTCTCCACTGCAACAATATCTCTTACTTTCCCAATGATATTAATGGATGAGCATTTTATGGGCAGGTACTAAGTAAATATCTCAGTCTTCACCAAATTTCAAGTTATTCATTTATTAGTTTATGTAAAGAGGACCCAGGTTACCTATTTCAATTTGATGCTCAGACTGACCCAGAGGTTGCTAAGTGGGAGCTCCTTCAAGCTGCTGTCTGTGCCTTCCATACCCCTTCCAAAATTCCTTGAGGACTTCCTATCTTCCTGGCACGGTTCGATGCCCCTGGATTTCCTTGTCCTTTGTCTTAAAGCAGGGAAGGATGTCACTCACCTCTCTATTTACAAACATGGAATTATACAACCTATTTCATGAAACAGATCCTACATCCTGGCATACATACAGAGCCTGTTTTGTACAGTTTGACTTATACTATCCCGGGATGATTCCAGACCTTGGCCTATGTACCTCTTCATCTGGCTGTCTGTCTGGACCCTTTATAATACTCTCTATAACCAACTAGTACACATAAGCAAATGTCTCCATCTGTGAGCCGCTCTAGCAAATGAACCAAACCTGAGGAAGGTGTCATGGGCACCTCCAATATATAGCTGGCTGGTCAGAAGCGCAGGTGACAGACAGCCCAGACTTGTGACTGGTGCCTGAATCAGGGGGCGGTACTGTGGGACTGAGCTCCTGACCTGTGTGGGCTCTGACACTATTTCCTCGTGGATAATACCAGACTTGTGCATATTCCTGTGTAGGAAACAGTTGGTGTCCACTGAGAACTGGAGAACTGCCTGGTGGCATTGGAAAACACATCTGAGTCATCATGTCCTATGCCTGGTCCCTTCAGTCATTAAGTGAATAGTTTCAAGTGCCCTCAGCACACAGCATTCTTTTCTGAATGGACACATGTTGTCTACAAAGCTTGTGTTTTTTTTAAAAAAGGATATATATAGATAGATTATAAATCTATCTATATATGTACATATAGATAGAGAGATAGAGAGAGAGAGGGAGATATCACTCTAAAACAGTATTCTGCCCCTAAAATTCACCCCTCCCTAAAAGAAACAGGTTTTGCCCTGACTGGTTTGGCTCAGTGGATAGAGCGTCGGCCTGCGGACTGAAGGGGCCCAGCTTCGATTCCGGTCAAGGGCATGTATCTTGGTTGCGGGCACATCCTCAATAGGAGGTGTGCAGGAGGCAGCTGATCGATGTTACTCTCTCATCGATGTTTCTAACTCTCTATCTCTCTCTCTTCCTCTCTGTAAAAAATCAATAAAATATATTTAAAAAAAAAAAAGAATCAGGTTTTGTTCAGATCATCTACTCATAGTCATGTTGCTTCCACATATTCATGTGCTTCAGGAAAAGGGAACTCCATCCTCAGCTCTTGACTCTTCTAAATCAATCACGATAACCAGGGTTTAGTCATTTGCATGTGACCAAACGCTGACCAATGAAACGTGAAGAAGCCTTCCAGGGGCTTCCTAAGAAAGCAGGTGGCTCCCTCTCCTCCCTGGGGAGGTGACTGTGTTTGGGAGGGATGCACAGGCTGTGACTACCCCCCACTAGCCTGAGGGAACCAGCACAAAGGCAGGGCCAAGATACCGATCACAGACCCGAGGAGCCTTCAGGACTGGCCAGAGCTGCTCTTACTTGGAGATAATACGTTTCCTTTTTATTTGGTCAATTGTTCGTTCTTTTTAGGTGCAGCCAACAGCATTCTAACCGACACAGTAGAATGGGAACTGTTCACCCCTCCAGGAGAGGTGGGATGAGCCTGAGTAGAACTTCCAAGCCCATGGTTCTTTTAGAGACCAGGGTGATGCATAATACAGTCTACTAACACCCTCCTCTTTGGACCCCCTGCAGTGTGAGTTTGAGCTTACATTGTTGCCCTTCAGTTGCCCTTAGAAAACTAGAGATTTGTTTGTTTATTGTTAACATTGTTAGCTTTTCCATTGTTTCAACCTGTTCAGGTCTTTTTAAGTAAGTTTGTTTTGAGTGGGGGATAATAGAGGAAGTTGTAGACTCACTACTTGATTTCAAAGCAATTTTACAGCTAACAAGAGAGGAAAAAAATAAAAGGAAAAATACAGAGCTAAGAGATGGGAGATTTTTTTTTTTTTTATCCAGTAATAACTGTGCCACTAAACCAATGAAGAATCCTGGACAAACCACATACTCACTGTGTCCCTAACTTCATGCCTCTGTACATCAGCAAGATAACTTAACTCCAAGGTTCCTTTCTGGCATTAAACTTTTATGACTCAGAGACGTCCTTAGAGAAGGTATGACTCAGAATTCTTCTTTTATTGGTTGAAGCATAAAATCAGAAAAATAAGTGCCCCCGAAAATCAGTGGAAGTCCATTGGTCATTATAGAGATTGGCTTAGTTCAAATCAACACAACACTGCTCTTGCGCTGCCTACTCCCAGAAATAACTTGGCTATGCTACAGATCAAGACAGGACTATTTGTACACATTATCATTAAAGGAAACGCACAGAAAGTTACTGCCAAGTCCACACTCCACCCACCAACTTGACAAAAACAAACACTCCAAAGAGCCACCACACCTGAGGAATTCGGGCAGCTCAATGAAAGGAAGCCCAGATACTGAAAAGTATGCTCTCACTCTGAAGCGACTGCAAGATGTGTGGTGTGTAAAGGCCTTCAATCACTTCCCAGGGTACTTAAAGTCTGAATCGTCCATTTCCCAAGACCCTTTGCAAAGCTGTCCCTGGCCAGCCCTCCATCATCACCTGTCCCCACTCTGCCTGGAGTCTCCAACCTCATGGGATGCTCTTAAGTTTCTGAAACACACCAAGCATCCCTCTGTGTGTCTATCAACATCTCCCTCCTTCCTCCCCTTCTCATCATTCTGCCTGGCCTGTACCACCCTTTCCTATGGGATTCCCCCAACCCCCACCTGCCTCCTCCCATCCCCCACAGATTCCTTATCCTTCTCATCTCAAAGCCAACTTCCTCATAAAATACCTTCTCGGTGGCAGGCACACACACCGCAGCCATTTCCCCAATGAGGAGCC